>NW_027017075.1:0-10000 GCF_036013445.1 Caloenas nicobarica
TCATTTCCTTTCCTTTACCTTTTCCTTCCTTTTCCTTCCTTTCCCTTTCCTTTTCTTTCCTTTCCTTTTCCTTTCCTTTCCTTTTCTTTCCTTTTCCTTTTTTTCCTTTCCTTTTCTTTTCTTTTCTTTTCTTTCTTTCCTTTTCTTTCTTTTCCTTTCTTTTTTTTCCTTTCTTTTCCTTTTCTTTCTTTCTTTCTTTTCTTTTCTTTCTTTCTTTTCTTGCCTTTCCTTTCCTTCTTGCCTTTCCTTTCCTTTCCTTTCCTTTCCTTTCCTTTCCTTCTTTCCTTTCCTCTTTCCTTTCCTTTCCTTTCTTTCCTTTCCTTTCCTTTCCTTTCCTTTCCTTTCCTTTCTTTCCTTTTCTTTCCTTTCCTTTCCTTTCCTTTTCCTTTTCCTTTCCTTTCCTTTCCTTTCCTTTCTTTTCTTTCCTTTCCTTTCCTTTCCCTTCCTTTCCTTTCCTTTCCCTTCCTTTCCTTTCCTTTCCTTTCCTTTCCATTTTTCTTTTCTTTCTTTTCTTTTCTTTTCTTTTCTTTTCATTTCTTTCTTTTCTTTTCTTTTCTTTTCTTTTCTTTCTTTCTTTCTTTTCTTTTCTTTTGTTTTCCTTTCTTTTCTTTTCCTTTCCTTCCCTTTCCTTTCCTTTTCTTTTCCTTTCCTTTCCTTTCATTTCCTTTCCTTCCCTTGCCTTTCCTTCCCTTGCCTTTCCTTTCCTTTCCTTGCCTTGCCTTTCCTTGCCTTGCCTTTCCTTGCCTTGCCTTTCCTTTCCTTTCCTTTCCTTTCCTTTCCTTTCTTTCCTTTCCTTTCCATTTTCTTTTCTTTTCTTTTCTTTTCTTTTCCTTTTCCTTTTCTTTTCTTTCCTTTTCTTTTGTTTTCTTTTCCTTTATTTTCTTTCCTTTCCTTTCTTTTCTTTTCTTTTCTTTTCTTTCCTTTCCTTTCCTTTCTTTCCTTTCTTCCTTTCCTTTCCTTTCCTTTCCTTTCCTTTCCTTTCCTTTCCTTCCTGTCACCTCATGACCCTGTGCCTGCTCTGGGGACCTCACCAAGGACTGCCCTGCCCTGAATCGCCTGCCTCCAGATCCCGGGAGTTGGCCGCAGCGAGAGATCTGCAGCCTCACCTCCCTCGCCCCGACGCCCGTCCCGTTCATTCCCGGTACCCCCCCGAGACACCACGGACACACTTTCCAGGGAGCTAGCTATTCCAACTGGATTGAATCGGCGTGCTCTCATTGGCTGCTTTCTACCCCACCGCGCTGTACTCCTATTGGATGCTCATTCCACCGCTCCGCCACCACAAGCCCAAGCCTGCGCCAGACCTGACTGAGGACCGCGCCCATTTGGGCATGCGCAGTAGGGACTTCACAAGCACCGCCACTTCGCCATCCTCATTGGCTGCCTACGCACGTCAATCGCCTTCTCTCCGCCTATCAGCGGCTTCGCCCCTCAACCTTGCTCACGCCGTCTAATTGGCCCGCTCTTCATCCTCACTCGCCTTCTTGCCGCCCTGCGGGGACCCCGAGCGCATTTGGCCGTGCATTTCAAAGATGGAAACTAAAATAAAGAACAGACCGCGGCCATTCGCTTATTCTAAAAAGGTGTGCGGATGCCTAACCACACCACAAAAAAACCTTAGCTTTCATTTTCCTCCTGCACTAAAATTGCATAGGTGTGAACTCGTAAATTAAACCATCTATCTCCCAGACACACGCTTCGAACTTGACTACGGTGGGTTTCTGTTTGTCTTACACCTAACGGACTTGCACATTTGTGAGTAAACATTCATTTTGAAGCACAGCCCTCCTGGGGGAAAAAACCGAAACCTAACTCTAACCCTAATGCTAACCCGAACCCGAACCCGAACCCTAACCCTAACCTAAACCGTAACCCTAAACCCTGACCCTAACCAAACGTATTCAGATGGTGTCCTTGGATGATCTTTGCAAAAAGCCACCCACAGGACTGCAGAGGCCAACTCAACATGAGACATGTGCCATGAGACCTGTCCCCAGGGATGAACACAATTATTGTGTAACCAATAAGCAAACGTTTGAACAATTGGCTCTCTAGGACAGCCCTGAGGTTGTCGTTGTTGCGATAAGATTTGGCATATAATGACTGTGACTTTTGTTGCTGACATGTTTGCTTTCTAGCATCTAGACTTGTACAGCTCTGAAATAGAGAGCATCTGTTTCTAAGATTGGTTCACTGCACACGGGGAGCGGACTCCCACTTCAGCAAGAACATCTCTACTACCCGTTTCCTTGATAACTCCTGGATTCCTGCTCTCCAGATAAATGAATCTCTATTCTTCGCGGTGACCTTTTTGCAAAACGCTCTCTGTAGCAGTCCTGCGAAAGGAAGAGAGTAGCTGGGAAACCATGCTTGGGGATGCAGGGAAAAAGATGGACGCACATGAAAACTCGTGCGTGGATATCTATGTACTCACATCACTGCACATGCACGCTGCTGGTTACACATCATGGCGCACGCAAACATACATGCTCCTGTATACTCACAAGGTTTCATACACACTCCTTCCATATTTACACTCACAGATCAGACTGAACACACACAGTTGTGATCACACACCACTATACGCGTCCTATTTCCTACACATCTATAAACCCAGCCACAAAATCCCATGGTCTCACAAACCTGCCTGTGTGCACATGCACACACGCTGACAATAAACCTATCCGAAGCATCTCCTATCCTGAGATCAAGAAGCACAGGAAATAACGCAGACTGAGATCCCTTTCTAAGGCTCTGTTCCTTAGCCGTCTTTACTGCAAGTGGAGACTGCACTGACAAGAGATTGTCAGTATCCAGAACCTTTCTCCACTCCAGCCAGGCTGGTCGCCCACTCGTGTTTGTACTGGAACTGCTCTACGCTGGTGCAGTATACTCTGTGCTGGGATGCATATGAGGACTCCGTTTTTGGGGGCGAACTTGTACTGTGTGTGTTCAGGTCCCCTTCACAACCCTATCCCTATGGCCTTTCCCTTCACTTGGTGCATGAGCAGACAATGTTCCTCCAGATATGATTTTTTGGACCGATATCAGACTCTGCTGTTCTTTCCTTAAATGACCTGTTTGGAAATCTTCTTCTGCAGATACAACACGGACAATCTTGACAAAAGACCCTTCTTTTCTTCCTCTTTAACGCCTATTTTGTTGAATTTCTCATGCAAATCGAAGGCTTAGTGGTTTTCTTTGTAGGAATAGGTATGCCTAGAGAAAGAGATCGGGTCAGAATACTCAGCGTCTTCTTCTGTGTTGGAGCCAACCTGCTCTCCCTTGTACGCGACTAAAGAACAAATAGGATTCCTCAGGGAAACAAACGCAGACATGTTGCCAGAAGCATTCAGATATGTGCACACAAGCATCACCTGCATGCGTATGCAGCTACCGAGAAATCACATAATTCTTCACACAAAGACAGATAAGAAAAGCCTGTCCACAAACACATTTATTTACAGAAATACTCATGTGAAATGCACGTTCATGCCTCAGTGTAAAAACGTTTGTTTAATGTTTAGTATTCTGCACACTCATGTATATGGCGGCTCGAGAATAAACAGTGGGAAGGTTGCCTGTGTTTGACGACCCTGTGCATGAAAGCAGGTGTTGGGCCCTATTCCTCCTTAGGCTGGTGTAAGGCCCAACTGTGCTGTTGGTTGGAAAGTTACTGCGTATGCTTGGTTGCACGGCCTTAACGTTTTTCATGTGGACAGATTGGAGGGAACTCTGCTAGTAAAGGAAAAAAAAGAGAAGAAGGTAGGGGTGCCATGCTACCTCTTTCCCTTGGCAGGGTCTTCACTGTCGGGAGACAGGAGATTCTTAGCAATAGATCAACAAGAGAAATGTAACAGAAGACATCGTAAGAGAAAAAAACGAGCAGAGCATCTATTCACAAGCTCGTCCGTGGTATATGGTTGAACGCAAGCACATCGTGCACCTGCTAAAGTAAATACTTTTCCTGTACATTCTGGTAGCGGCACGACTTGCATCATCTAGGATAGCTACAGACTTGAGCCCTATGACCATGGACACATTGTTCCCACGTGTTTCGAGGTGGTGTAAGCTTCTGCCCTAGCTCTCCGTTTCTCCACATGCATGCGAGCACATATCTTTCTCTCAGCAAGCATGTGTGTTATTGTAGCCCAATATGTACTTCTGCGGGTGTGCGTGAGGACTGTTGAAAGGCTGTGCGTTTGAAATGCCTGCCATCACTGCTCAACCTGAACAGATACTAGGGAAATCATAGAGATAGAGGCAACAAAGCAAAGTCAAGGAAGAAATGAGACTTGTTCCATACAGTCTATTTCCCTTCGCTGACTTTTCACAGTTACACCAGGAAAAAAAGCTTAGCGGTAGATCTACTGGAGAAATGTGTCTAAACTGGTCAATCAGCGAAAAAACTGCAGCGCCTGCTATGAAGCAAAAATCATATCTGAAGGACCTTTAGCTACTACGTGCAGCAGAGAAGGTACTTCAATCCTCAGCTACACTTCTTTGTCTTTGCCTCTCGTTTAGAGCGCACTCTCTTGTTCTTCTTTCACTTCTTTCACTTCTTTCACTTCATGGAGGGTGCCTGTGCTTCCCCTGCCTTCCAATCCCTCTCATCAGCACTTCTGCAACAGGGTTAGAAGGAGATCTGCACACACATGCGTTTTGACCCTCCACACGCAGACTCTCAGATGCCTCCCATCACAGAGAATACTGCCCCAGCGTAGAGCAGTTCCAATACTCACACGTATGTGTGGTCAGCCTGACTGGACTGGGGAAAAGTTCAGAAGGTTGTGAATCTCTTGTCCGTGCATTCTCTGTTTGGAGTAAAGAGTGACAGGGAAGATAGCCAGAGAATGATAGAAAGCTTGTGGCTGCACGTAAACACGTTCTTGTGTCTGTGTGTGTACAGATGACTGCGTGTTCAGGAAGAGGCAAAGTACTCCGTTTCCGTCGCGATGTGCATAGAGGCCCTTAAGGGGTTGCTTATCTGCAGAGGTACCTGTGTGCCACTCGTTTAAGGGCGAAAACACTTCTGCATCTCTGGGTAAAAAAGCGAACATTCCTGTTCACAGACTGTGGCTTATTCTCGCACCTGCCTACAGGCACGCCTCTGAAAGCCAAGGATTGCATATATATATGTGCAAGCACTTGCGCCAGCGTAGTCTTTCAGGAACGTGCTTACCCTCACAGAAATAGGAACGTGCTTGCGTTCCACCCTACATCATGGATAAGCTTGTGAACACTGTGCTATTCTTCCTCTGCACGGCATGTTTTTTTGTATTTCTCTGCAGATCGAACGTTTAGTAGATTTCTTTGTAGGACTAGGTATGCCGAGAGAAACAGATTGCGTAGGAAAAGTCGCAGTCTGGCCTTCTTCAGTGTTGGAGCCTACTGCTCTCCCCTGTCTGAGTCCAAATGCGCATATAGGATTCCTCACCGAGACACGGGGCAGAAGTCTTTCCACAAAAATACATGTATGTGCTAAAACTACAACCTGCATGCAAACGCATATACCTAAAAGCAAATCCATGTTGACACACTGATATATAATATTGCCAAATATGTCCTTTAGCTAAAGAAGTGCAGAGACTGCTGTCAAGCAAAATTCGCCTCTGAAGGATCTTGGGCTACTTCCTGCCAGCAAGGAAAAGCTTCCATCCTCAGCACCTCTTCACCCTCTTTATTTCTTCTTTAAACAACACTCTTTTCGTCCTTCTTTCCCTTACAATTGCCTGGAATGTGCCTGGGCTCCCTCTCTTCCAACAACTCTCATCAGCACTATTGGAATTGAGTAAGAAGGAGCTCTGCACACACAGAGTACATATGCGCCCACACACGCAGAGTCTCTATTATGCCGCCCATCACATAGAATATTGCACCAGCCTAAAGCAATTCTAATAGTCAAACGTACGTGTGACCAGCATAGCTGGAGTGGGGAAAGGATCAGGATTCTGAAAATCTCTTGTCCGTCTTGTCTGTCTGCTTGGAGTAAGAGAGCTAGAGAACAGAGCCGAAGAAAGGGATCTTAGCCTTCTTTATTTCCAGCGTTTCTTACTTCATGGTAGGTGTTTCTATCGATAAGGATTGGTTTATTCTCTGTGTGTGTGCACTTATGAACTAGGCAGCTTAGAGCGATTATGCCATACTGTGTCTTTGCCTATATATCCCCGAAATTGTAGGTGCATAATTGTGTGTGATCGCCAGTGGGCATATGTATTCACCTTGATTTCTGAATATAAATAGGGAAGGAGTCTGCATGTGTTGCTGACGGCATTCATATAAGTTGGGGATTCATTTTTGAAGTGGTAATGACTACAGAATGATAGGAGGAGAGAATCATTGCCCATGATTTAAAAGGGTCTGGTTGGGGAAGAATCTGCATGGCCACATGCATGGCCCAGGGAATAGGGTTTCTCATTTCCTTCACAGTCTGGGCCAAGCCACATGTAGAGGGAACTGGGTACCTGAATGCTCTTCCCATCTGTAGGGAGATTCCAGGACTTACTGAAATAGAAGTGAGGGAATGGGGGTGAGAGCAAAGCTGGTGATCAGTATTAGGTCCCTATGTGTGAGGAATTAAAATTTTGCTTTTGTGATAGTTGTGCCCATCTTACAGGTGCGGAGGGTGTTTTGCTTCTATCCAAAGATGTATTGAGGTGAAAAAAAGTACGAACTTAAGAGCAAAGACTACACTTTTAAGCAGACTTTCTTTCATTTAACAGCACTTGTTGTTATCCTCCATAAGTTCTCCAAAGACCGGATGCTTTTGCAGTGCTCGTATTCACACAATCATCGTGTTTTCCAATCTATAGCTGGAGGCGTTGTCTGATGTGTGTGCCTATCATAGAACAGCTCAGTTCTCTCTCCTTTAAATATTGCTGGGTTTTAAGGCAGGCAATAAGTGTAACACCATTGTTTTAATTTGAAATAGAACAAAGAAGCAGTCTAATCTCTTTGCATGTGGGCCACACCAGTTGACTATAGTCTGCAGTGACGTAGTAAGGAAAATCAACTTTATCTCTTCTAAACTAAAAGGACAGCACATGACTTTTTTTACTGTGTACTGCCAGGGAGCAAGGAAAAGCAGCTGACTCAAGCTGAGAACGATGAACGGGCAGGGTGTAACTCAGGTGGTGGGCAGTGGCTTACATCCTTAATGGCCTTAACAGAGTACGATTGGAAGGTCTTTGTCCTCCTGTAGGTAGCACTGCTTATTGCAACAACAGAAAAGTACAATTCACATAAACAGAGCATTGCTTCCTGCTTAGCATGCACCATTATATTTTACAATGCAACAGCAGATGTACTACAAGCTATCATTGATCTTTAAATCACACACCAACAGAGGAATATAGGGGTTTTCTTTAGGACTCCGAGACAAATCAAGCAATCACTCTAAAGCAATATATGCCAAGTATGAAAAAGTAACAAGCGTGCTTATAGAATATTTGAATACATTAGGAATCTGTGGGAGTCACAAGCTTGCAAACCACAACCCCAGGTATTGCAGACACGGTCTTATCAAGGTCACAATCTTCCAGAAGAAGGCAACCCAGGAACTACCTGAAGACAAATGCATGGCCCACCTCTCCGCCTCGCCTGTATTTGGCTTTTTTCCTGGTATCTGGCCAGGATCCATGCCACTGCGTCCCCTGCTGTTTGTTGTCCTGACTTGCCTACCCTTCTTTTTGCTATTCAGCAAAAAAAGAGTGCAAGTTTCCCGGGGAAGCTAATGCTCAGGTACACTTTGACTGTTCATCAAGGAGAGAACAAAAATCCTACATAGACATTGAGGCATAGGCCCAATAAGAGGTTCTCCAGCTTCATTCGGTAAATGGCCTCTTTGGAAAAGTTTCTCTGGTAGATCTACCACTCAGTGTTTTTCCCGTGTAACTGCCAAAACTCAGCCTAGGGAAACCGCCTATATCAAACACAATACAATCCTGCCTCGTTTCTGCTTTGTTGCCTCTGCCTAGATGATTTCCCTTTTCTCTGTTCACTTGAGCGACCATGATTGTTCCGATACACAGAAGTACAACCAACACACATACTGCCAAAAGAGACAATCAGTTGAGCTCATTCCTTTCGAATGTTGCTGTGCTGAGGTACATGTGCAATGAAATTAACACACATGCTTGTTGAGAGAAAGACTCACATGCGTGTGGAGAGATGGATATATACAGCCGGCACTTAGGCATGCAGACTTTCAGGCACACTCTCTCCACGCACACTGGGTCAAGTCTGCAGGTATCCTAGACATTGACAGTCGTGCCACCACTTGTAACTGTGCAAAGCTACCAAACAAAGAGTTACACTTGCTCTCGCACAAGCACACAATGTTTGCCCTCAGCTATACATGAGGGACAAGCTTGTGAAGAGATGCTCTGCTGTTCTTTCTAGTTATGACATGTTCTGCTTCTTTTCTCTTGTAGATCGATTGCAAAGCGTCTTTCCTCATATGACTGCGAAGCGTTTGCCTTAGGAGAAAAGTATCACGGCACAGCATTCAGTTCTGCCTACGTCTGTCTTTGTTCCTTTACTAGCAGATATCCCTTGCATCCGTCCAGACGAGAAATGCAGGACTGTGCATCAACATATACACGGAACCTTTCCATAGAACAGCACAGCAGTACACTCACGCCTAAACATGAATGGAGCCCACGTCAAGGCACACACGTGGACAGAGAAGCATTTATAAGCACAAGTGCTTCCACCCACAGGATCGGCCAAGAACAGACACGTATCTGCAGGTGCTCTCCAAATGTGTATTCTCTCGTGCAGACACGCATACGTGTGTGCAGTATCCCAAACATAAACAGACGTGTTTACCCTCAACAACGGAAGTACTTTTCACATAAGTCTTTCTGTAAAGAGATGTGAGAGGGCGTGATTGCAGGTGTGCATTTGTGTTGCCATGTTTTTGCTTATATATCAGTGTATGAAAAGATACGTGCTTTTCTCTGGCTGCATATGCATGCACTTTGTGGTGGGTACAAATACCTGAAGGCTTGTGGAAAGGTTTCTGCGCCTTTTCCGGACTCCTCTGTGTGCACGTGGACAAACAGAAGAGATAGCAGCTAGGTTCCAACACTATAGAAGGCACACGGCAAGATTTCCTGCTTTATGTCTTCCTCTCGATATACCGCTAAGTTTGCGATCTGAAAGAGAAACGCAAAAAAGTATGCCGCACGGAGAAAGAGCAGCCGAGCATCTGTTCACAACCTTTCTTGTGATATATGGTTGAACGCAAACACGTTGGTTCTTCTGTGAGACTGCGCACACTGGTGCAAGTGGTTGTACATACATTCAGTCCTTGGGTGTGGGGCTTTCGAAAGTTTGCCTGTAGGCAGGTGTGAATATATGCTGCTTTCTGAACACTCATAATCCATTTTTTACCCAAACATATGGAGATGCTTGGTCCTAAATTTGAACAGTCTCCTCAGGTTTTGATTTTTGGATGTTTAATGGGAGTAATATTCGTGGTGGTCCAGTGGACCCAACACCTGTATTCCCTCTTATTCGCTCCCCAGATTTGGGCACACGTGATTTAAACGGAATCAATTGTGCTATTTTTGCTCCTTTGGAGATGTTTACTGGTGGTGCTATGGTTTGGACCATGGTGTTGATGATTGTACAGATAATAGCACACATAACACGTGACGGAGAGGACCTTTCATATTGGATGGAATGCAATGCACCTTTGAATCTATCCATGTTATTTCTACTGCTGTCTCCACGTCCACTCCAGCACTTCCTGCTGTGGCGGAGGGGACGCTGTCCAGACACCCTGCATTTGTTTCGTAGAGAGCTGGGGACTCGCGCTCCTCTGCAAGTTTCAGGTGCTGGTTCTGACACTGCCATAATCAACAGATCATCAATACCATGGCAAACAGTAACGGTATCCAACCATAGTGCTATATCAGCTACTACCATTTGGTGGCAAACGGAGGGACTGTGTTTGTATCTCTGAGACAGTACTCAGCAAGTATATTGCTTTTGT
>NW_027017075.1:15000-22500 GCF_036013445.1 Caloenas nicobarica
CTGCACACGGGGAGCGGACTCCCACTTCAGCAAGAACATCTCTACTACCCGTTTCCTTGATAACTCCTGGATTCCTGCTCTCCAGATAAATGAATCTCTATTCTTCGCGGTGACCTTTTTGCAAAACGCTCTCTGTAGCAGTCCTGCGAAAGGAAGAGAGTAGCTGGGAAACCATGCTTGGGGATGCAGGGAAAAAGATGGACGCACATGAAAACTCGTGCGTGGATATCTATGTACTCACATCACTGCACATGCACGCTGCTGGTTACACATCATGGCGCACGCAAACATACATGCTCCTGTATACTCACAAGGTTTCATACACACTCCTTCCATATTTACACTCACAGATCAGACTGAACACACACAGTTGTGATCACACACCACTATACGCGTCCTATTTCCTACACATCTATAAACCCAGCCACAAAATCCCATGGTCTCACAAACCTGCCTGGTGTGCACATGCACACACGCTGACAATAAACCTATCCGAAGCATCTCCTATCCTGAGATCAAGAAGCACAGGAAATAACGCAGACTGAGATCCCTTTCTAAGGCTCTGTTCCTTAGCCGTCTTTACTGCAAGTGGAGACTGCACTGACAAGAGATTGTCAGTATCCAGAACCTTTCTCCACTCCAGCCAGGCTGGTCGCCCACTCGTGTTTGTACTGGAACTGCTCTACGCTGGTGCAGTATACTCTGTGCTGGGATGCATATGAGGACTCCGTTTTTGGGGGCGAACTTGTACTGTGTGTGTTCAGGTCCCCTTCCAACCCTATCCCTATGGCCTTTCCCTTCACTTGGTGGCATGAGCAGACAAAGTTCCTCCAGATATGATTTTTTGGACCGATATCAGACTCTGCTGTTCTTTCCTTAAATGACCTGTTTGGAAATCTTTCTTCTGCAGATACAACACGGACAATCTTGACAAAAGACCCTTTTCTTTTCTTCCTCTTTAACGCCTATTTTGTTGAATTTCTCATGCAAATCGAAGGCTTAGTGGTTTTCTTTGTAGGACTAGGTATGCCTAGAGAAAGAGATCGGGTCAGAATACTCAGCGTCTTCTTCTGTGTTGGAGCCAACCTGCTCTCCCTTGTACGCGACTAAAGAACAAATAGGATTCCTCAGGGAAACAAACGCAGACATGTTGCCAGAAGCATTCAGATATGTGCACACAAGCATCACCTGCATGCGTATGCAGCTACCGAGAAATCACATAATTCTTCACACAAAGACAGATAAGAAAAGCCTGTCCACAAACACATTTATTTACAGAAATACTCATGTGAAATGCACGTTCATGCCTCAGTGTAAAAACGTTTGTTTATGTTTAGTATTCTGCACACTCATGTATATGGCGGCTCGAGAATAAACAGTGGGAAGGTTGCCTGTGTTTGACGACCCTGTGCATGAAAGCAGGTGTTGGGCCCTATTCCTCCTTAGGCTGGTGTAAGGCCCAACTGTGCTGTTGGTTGGAAAGTTACTGCGTATGCTTGGTTGCACGGCCTTAACGTTTTTCATGTGGACAGATTGGAGGGAACTCTGCTAGTAAAGGAAAAAAAAGAGAAGAAGGTAGGGGTGCCATGCTACCTCTTTCCCTTGGCAGGGTCTTCACTGTCGGGAGACAGGAGATTCTTAGCAATAGATCAACAAGAGAAATGTAACAGAAGACATCGTAAGAGAAAAAAACGAGCAGAGCATCTATTCACAAGCTCGTCCGTGGTATATGGTTGAACGCAAGCACATCGTGCACCTGCTAAAGTAAATACTTTTCCTGTAACATTCTGGTAGCGGCACGACTTGCATCATCTAGGATAGCTACAGACTTGAGCCTATGACCATGGACACATTGTTCCCACGTGTTTCGAGGTGGTGTAAGCTTCTGCCCTAGCTCTCCGTTTCTCCACATGCATGCGAGCACATATCTTTCTCTCAGCAAGCATGTGTGTTATTGTAGCCCAATATGTACTTCTGCGGGTGTGCGTGAGGACTGTTGAAAGGCTGTGCGTTTGAAATGCCTGCCATCACTGCTCAACCTGAACAGATACTAGGGAAATCATAGAGATAGAGGCAACAAAGCAAAGTCAAGGAAGAAATGAGACTTGTTCCATACAGTCTATTTCCCTTCGCTGACTTTTCACAGTTACACCAGGAAAAAAGCTTAGCGGTAGATCTACTGGAGAAATGTGTCTAAACTGGTCAATCAGCGAAAAAACTGCAGCGCCTGCTATGAAGCAAAAATCATATCTGAAGGACCTTTAGCTACTACGTGCAGCAGAGAAGGTACTTCAATCCTCAGCTACACTTCTTTGTCTTTGCCTCTCGTTTAGAGCGCACTCTCTTCGTTCTTCTTTCACTTCTTTCACTTCATGGAGGGTGCCTGTGCTTCCCCTGCCTTCCAATCCCTCTCATCAGCACTTCTGCAACAGGGTTAGAAGGAGATCTGCACACACATGCCGTTTTGACCCTCCACACGCAGACTCCTCAGATGCCTCCCATCACAGAGAATACTGCCCCAGCGTAGAGCAGTTCCAATACTCACACGTATGTGTGGTCAGCCTGACTGGACTGGGGAAAAGTTCAGAAGGTTGTGAATCTCTTGTCCGTGCATTCTCTGTTTGGAGTAAAGAGTGACAGGGAAGATAGCCAGAGAAAGATTAGAAAGCTTGTGGCTGCACGTAAACACGTTCTTGTGTCTGTGTGTGTACAGATGACTGCGTGTTCAGGAAGAGGCAAAGTACTCCGTTTCCGTCGCGATGTGCATAGAGGCCCTTAAGGGGTTGCTTATCTGCAGAGGTACCTGTGTGCCACTCGTTTAAGGGCGAAAACACTTCTGCATCTCTGGGTAAAAAAGCGAACATTCCTGTTCACAGACTGTGGCTTATTCTCGCACCTGCCTACAGGCACGCCTCTGAAAGCCAAGGATTGCATATATATATGTACAAGCACTTGCGCCAGCGTAGTCCTTCAGGAACGTGCTTACCCTCACAGAAATAGGAACGTGCTTGCGTTCCACCCTACATCATGGATAAGCTTGTGAACACTGTGCTATTCTTCCTCTGCACGGCATGGTTTTTTGTATTTCTCTGGCAGATCGAACGTTTAGTAGATTTCTTTGTAGGACTAGGTATGCCGAGAGAAACAGATTGCGTAGGAAAAGTCGCAGTCTGCCTTCTTCAGTGTTGGAGCCTACTGCTCTCCCCTGTCTGAGTCCAAATGCGCATATAGGATTCCTCACCGAGACACGGGCAGAAGTCTTTCCACAAAAATACATGTATGTGCTAAAACTACAACCTGCATGCAAACGCATATACCTAAAAGCAAATCCATGTTGACACACTGATATATAATATTGCCAAATATGTCCTTTAGCTAAAGAAGGGCAGAGACTGCTGTCAAGCAAAATTCGCCTCTGAAGGATCTTGGGCTACTTCCTGCCAGCAAGGAAAAGCTTCCATCCTCAGCACCTCTTCACCCTCTTTATTTCTTCTTTAAACAACACTCTTTTCGTCCTTCTTTCCCTTACAATTGCCTGGAATGTGCCTGGGCTCCCCTCTCTTCCAACAACTCTCATCAGCACTATTGGAATTGAGTAAGAAGGAGCTCTGCACACACAGAGTACATATGCGCCCACACACGCAGAGTCCTCTTATGCCGCCCATCACATAGAATATTGCACCAGCCTAAAGCAATTCTAATAGTCAAACGTACGTGTGACCAGCATAGCTGGAGTGGGGAAAGGATCAGGATTCTGAAAATCTCTTGTCCGTCTTGTCTGTCTGCTTGGAGTAAGAGAGCTAGAGAACAGAGCCGAAGAAAGGGATCTTAGCCTTCTTTATTTCCAGCGTTTCTTACTTCATGGTAGGTGTTTCTATCGATAAGGATTGGTTTATTCTCTCTGTGTGTGCACTTATGAACTAGGCAGCTTAGAGCGATTATGCCGTACTGTGTCTTTGCCTATATATCCCCGAAATTGTAGGTGCATAATTGTGTGTGATCGCCAGTGGGCATATGTATTCACCTTGATTTCTGAATATAAATAGGGAAGGAGTCTGCATGTGTTGCTGACGGCATTCATATAAGTTGGGGATTCATTTTTGAAGTGGTAATGACTACAGAATGATAGGAGGAGAGAATCATTGCCCATGCTTTAAAAGGGTCTGGTTGGGGAAGAATCTGCATGGCCACATGCATGGCCCAGGGAATAGGGTTTCTCATTTCCTTCACAGTCTGGGCCAAGCCACATGTAGAGGGAACTGGGTACCTGAATGCTCTTCCCATCTGTAGGGAGATTCCAGGACTTACTGAAATAGAAGTGAGGGAATGGGGGTGAGAGCAAAGCTGGTGATCAGTATTAGGTCCCTATGTGTGAGGAATTAAAATTTTGCTTTTGTGATAGTTGTGCCCATCTTACAGGTGCGGAGGGTGTTTTGCTTCTATCCAAAGATGTATTGAGGTGAAAAAAAGTACGAACTTAAGAGCAAAGACTACACTTTTAAGCAGACTTTCTTTCATTTAACAGCACTTGTTGTTATCCTCCATAAGTTCTCCAAAGACCGGATGCTTTTGCAGTGCTCGTATTCACACAATCATCGTGTTTTCCAATCTATAGCTGGAGGCGTTGTCTGATGTGTGTGCCTATCATAGAACAGCTCAGTTCTCTCTCCTTTAAATATTGCTGGGTTTTAAGGCAGGCAATAAGTGTAACAGCATTGTTTTAATTTGAAATAGAACAAAGAAGCAGTCTAATCTCTTTGCATGTGGGCCACACCAGTTGACTATAGTCTGCAGTGACGTAGTAAGGAAAATCAACTTTATCTCTTCTAAACTAAAAGGACAGCACATGACTTTTTTACTGTGTACTGCCAGGGAGCAAGGAAAAGCAGCTGACTCAAGCTGAGAACGATGAACGGGCAGGGTGTAACTCAGGTGGTGGGCAGTGGCTTACATCCTTAATGGCCTTAACAGAGTACGATTGGAAGGTCTTTGTCCTCCTGTAGGTAGCACTGCTTATTGCAACAACAGAAAAGTACAATTCACATAAACAGAGCATTGCTTCCTGCTTAGCATGCACCATTATATTTTACAATGCAACAGCAGATGTACTACAAGCTATCATTGATCTTTAAATCACACACCAACAGAGGAATATAGGGGTTTTCTTTAGGACTCCGAGACAAATCAAGCAATCACTCTAAAGCAATATATGCCAAGTATGAAAAAGTAACAAGCGTGCTTATAGAATATTTGAATACATTAGGAATCTGTGGGAGTCACAAGCTTGCAAACCACAACCCCAGGTATTGCAGACACGGTCTTATCAAGGTCACAATCTTCCAGAAGAAGGCAACCCAGGAACTACCTGAAGACAAATGCATGGCCCACCTCTCCGCCTCGCCTGTATTTGGCTTTTTTCCTGGTATCTGGCCAGGATCCATGCCACTGCGTCCCCTGCTGTTTGTTGTCCTGACTTGCCTACCCTTCTTTTTGCTATTCAGCAAAAAAAGAGTGCAAGTTTCCCGGGGAAGCTAATGCTCAGGTACACTTTGACTGTTCATCAAGGAGAGAACAAAAATCCTACATAGACATTGAGGCATAGGCCCAATAAGAGGTTCTCCAGCTTCATTCGGTAAATGGCCTCTTTGGAAAAGTTTCTCTGGTAGATCTACCACTCAGTGTTTTTCCCGTGTAACTGCCAAAACTCAGCCTAGGGAAACCGCCTATATCAAACACAATACAATCCTGCCTCGTTTCTGCTTTGTTGCCTCTGCCTAGATGATTTCCCTTTTCTCTGTTCACTTGAGCGACCATGATTGTTCCGATACACAGAAGTACAACCAACACACATACTGCCAAAAGAGACAATCAGTTGAGCTCATTCCTTTCGAATGTTGCTGTGCTGAGGTACATGTGCAATGAAATTAACACACATGCTTGTTGAGAGAAAGACTCACATGCGTGTGGAGAGATGGATATATACAGCCGGCACTTAGGCATGCAGACTTTCAGGCACACTCTCTCCACGCACACTGGGTCAAGTCTGCAGGTATCCTAGACATTGACAGTCGTGCCACCACTTGTAACTGTGCAAAGCTACCAAACAAAGAGTTACACTTGCTCTCGCACAAGCACACAATGTTTGCCCTCAGCTATACATGAGGGACAAGCTTGTGAAGAGATGCTCTGCTGTTCTTTCTAGTTATGACATGTTCTGCTTCTTTTCTCTTGTAGATCGATTGCAAAGCGTCTTTCCTCATATGACTGCGAAGCGTTTGCCTTAGGAGAAAAGTATCACGGCACAGCATTCAGTTCTGCCTACGTCTGTCTTTGTTCCTTTACTAGCAGATATCCCTTGCATCCGTCCAGACGAGAAAGGCAGGACTGTGCATCAACATATACACGGAACCTTTCCATAGAACAGCACAGCAGTACACTCACGCCTAAACATGAATGGAGCCCACGTCAAGGCACACACGTGGACAGAGAAGCATTTATAAGCACAAGTGCTTCCACCCACAGGATCGGCCAAGAACAGACACGTATCTGCAGGTGCTCTCCAAATGTGTATTCTCTCGTGCAGACACGCATACGTGTGTGCAGTATCCCAAACATAAACAGACGTGTTTACCCTCAACAACGGAAGTACTTTTCACATAAGTCTTTCTGTAAAGAGATGTGAGAGGGCGTGATTGCAGGTGTGCATTTGTGTTGCCATGTTTTTGCTTATATATCAGTGTATGAAAAGATACGTGCTTTTCTCTGGCTGCATATGCATGCACTTTGTGGTGGGTACAAATACCTGAAGGCTTGTGGAAAGGTTTCTGCGCCTTTTCCGGACTCCTCTGTGTGCACGTGGACAAACAGAAGAGATAGCAGCTAGGTTCCAACACTATAGAAGGCACACGGCAAGATTTCCTGCTTTATCTCTTCCTCTCGGTATACCGCTAAGTTTGCGATCTGAAAGAGAAACGCAAAAAAGTATGCCGCACGGAGAAAGAGCAGCCGAGCATCTGTTCACAACCTTTCTTGTGATATATGGTTGAACGCAAACACGTTGGTTCTTCTGTGAGACTGCGCACACTGGTGCAAGTGGTTGTACATACATTCAGTCCTTGGGTGTGGGGCTTTCGAAAGTTTGCCTGTAGGCAGGTGTGAATATATGCTGCTTTCTGAACACTCATAATCCATTTTTTACCCAAACATATGGAGATGC
The DNA here is from genome assembly GCF_036013445.1 of Caloenas nicobarica. NCBI lineage: Eukaryota > Metazoa > Chordata > Aves > Columbiformes > Columbidae > Caloenas > Caloenas nicobarica. The sequence continues at coordinate 22,217 of NW_027017075.1, forward strand.
TTGGTCCTAAATTTGAACAGTCTCCTCAGGTTTTGATTTTTGGATGTTTAATGGGAGTAATATTCGTGGTGGTCCAGTGGACCCAACACCTGTATTCCCTCTTATTCGCTCCCCAGATTTGGGCACACGTGATTTAAACGGAATCAATTGTGCTATTTTTGCTCCTTTGGAGGTGTTTACTGGTGGTGCTATGGTTTGGACCATGGTGTTGATGATTGTACAGATAATAGCACACATAACACGTGACGGAGAGGACCTTTCATATTGGATGGAATGCAATGCAC
>NW_027017075.1:27500-37706 GCF_036013445.1 Caloenas nicobarica
AACCAAACGTATTCAGATGGTGTCCCTTGGATGATCTTTGCAAAAAGCACACCCACAGGACTGCAGAGGCCAACTCAACATGAGACATGTGCCATGAGACCTGTCCCCAGGGATGACACAATTATTGTGTAACCAATAAGCAAACGTTTGAACAATTGGCTCTCTAGGACAGCCCTGAGGTTGTCGTTGTTGCGATAAGATTTGGCATATAATGACTGTGACTTTTGTTGCTGACATGTTTGCTTTCTAGCATCTAGACTTGTACAGCTCTGAAATAGAGAGCATCTGTTTCTAAGATTGGTTCACTGCACACGGGGAGCGGACTCCCACTTCAGCAAGAACATCTCTACTACCCGTTTCCTTGATAACTCCTGGATTCCTGCTCTCCAGATAAATGAATCTCTATTCTTCGCGGTGACCTTTTTGCAAAACGCTCTCTGTAGCAGTCCTGCGAAAGGAAGAGAGTAGCTGGGAAACCATGCTTGGGGATGCAGGGAAAAAGATGGACGCACATGAAAACTCGTGCGTGGATATCTATGTACTCACATCACTGCACATGCACGCTGCTGGTTACACATCATGGCGCACGCAAACATACATGCTCCTGTATACTCACAAGGTTTCATACACACTCCTTCCATATTTACACTCACAGATCAGACTGAACACACACAGTTGTGATCACACACCACTATACGCGTCCTATTTCCTACACATCTATAAACCCAGCCACAAAATCCCATGGTCTCACAAACCTGCCTGGTGTGCACATGCACACACGCTGACAATAAACCTATCCGAAGCATCTCCTATCCTGAGATCAAGAAGCACAGGAAATAACGCAGACTGAGATCCCTTTCTAAGGCTCTGTTCCTTAGCCGTCTTTACTGCAAGTGGAGACTGCACTGACAAGAGATTGTCAGTATCCAGAACCTTTCTCCACTCCAGCCAGGCTGGTCGCCCACTCGTGTTTGTACTGGAACTGCTCTACGCTGGTGCAGTATACTCTGTGCTGGGATGCATATGAGGACTCCGTTTTTGGGGGCGAACTTGTACTGTGTGTGTTCAGGTCCCCTTCCAACCCTATCCCTATGGCCTTTCCCTTCACTTGGTGGCATGAGCAGACAAAGTTCCTCCAGATATGATTTTTTGGACCGATATCAGACTCTGCTGTTCTTTCCTTAAATGACCTGTTTGGAAATCTTTCTTCTGCAGATACAACACGGACAATCTTGACAAATGACCCTTTTCTTTTCTTCCTCTTTAACGCCTATTTTGTTGAATTTCTCATGCAAATCGAAGGCTTAGTGGTTTTCTTTGTAGGACTAGGTATGCCTAGAGAAAGAGATCGGGTCAGAATACTCAGCGTCTTCTTCTGTGTTGGAGCCAACCTGCTCTCCCTTGTACGCGACTAAAGAACAAATAGGATTCCTCAGGGAAACAAACGCAGACATGTTGCCAGAAGCATTCAGATATGTGCACACAAGCATCACCTGCATGCGTATGCAGCTACTGAGAAATCACATAATTCTTCACACAAAGACAGATAAGAAAAGCCTGTCCACAAACACATTTATTTACAGAAATACTCATGTGAAATGCACGTTCATGCCTCAGTGTAAAAACGTTTGTTTATGTTTAGTATTCTGCACACTCATGTATATGGCGGCTCGAGAATAAACAGTGGGAAGGTTGCCTGTGTTTGACGACCCTGTGCATGAAAGCAGGTGTTGGGCCCTATTCCTCCTTAGGCTGGTGTAAGGCCCAACTGTGCTGTTGGTTGGAAAGTTACTGCGTATGCTTGGTTGCACGGCCTTAACGTTTTTCATGTGGACAGATTGGAGGGAACTCTGCTAGTAAAGGAAAAAAAAGAGAAGAAGGTAGGGGTGCCATGCTACCTCTTTCCCTTGGCAGGGTCTTCACTGTCGGGAGACAGGAGATTCTTAGCAATAGATCAACAAGAGAAATGTAACAGAAGACATCGTAAGAGAAAAAAACGAGCAGAGCATCTATTCACAAGCTCGTCCGTGGTATATGGTTGAACGCAAGCACATCGTGCACCTGCTAAAGTAAATACTTTTCCTGTAACATTCTGGTAGCGGCACGACTTGCATCATCTAGGATAGCTACAGACTTGAGCCTATGACCATGGACACATTGTTCCCACGTGTTTCGAGGTGGTGTAAGCTTCTGCCCTAGCTCTCCGTTTCTCCACATGCATGCGAGCACATATCTTTCTCTCAGCAAGCATGTGTGTTATTGTAGCCCAATATGTACTTCTGCGGGTGTGCGTGAGGACTGTTGAAAGGCTGTGCGTTTGAAATGCCTGCCATCACTGCTCAACCTGAACAGATACTAGGGAAATCATAGAGATAGAGGCAACAAAGCAAAGTCAAGGAAGAAATGAGACTTGTTCCATACAGTCTATTTCCCTTCGCTGACTTTTCACAGTTACACCAGGAAAAAAGCTTAGCGGTAGATCTACTGGAGAAATGTGTCTAAACTGGTCAATCAGCGAAAAAACTGCAGCGCCTGCTATGAAGCAAAAATCATATCTGAAGGACCTTTAGCTACTACGTGCAGCAGAGAAGGTACTTCAATCCTCAGCTACACTTCTTTGTCTTTGCCTCTCGTTTAGAGCGCACTCTCTTCGTTCTTCTTTCACTTCTTTCACTTCATGGAGGGTGCCTGTGCTTCCCCTGCCTTCCAATCCCTCTCATCAGCACTTCTGCAACAGGGTTAGAAGGAGATCTGCACACACATGCCGTTTTGACCCTCCACACGCAGACTCCTCAGATGCCTCCCATCACAGAGAATACTGCCCCAGCGTAGAGCAGTTCCAATACTCACACGTATGTGTGGTCAGCCTGACTGGACTGGGGAAAAGTTCAGAAGGTTGTGAATCTCTTGTCCGTGCATTCTCTGTTTGGAGTAAAGAGTGACAGGGAAGATAGCCAGAGAAAGATTAGAAAGCTTGTGGCTGCACGTAAACACGTTCTTGTGTCTGTGTGTGTACAGATGACTGCGTGTTCAGGAAGAGGCAAAGTACTCCGTTTCCGTCGCGATGTGCATAGAGGCCCTTAAGGGGTTGCTTATCTGCAGAGGTACCTGTGTGCCACTCGTTTAAGGGCGAAAACACTTCTGCATCTCTGGGTAAAAAAGCGAACATTCCTGTTCACAGACTGTGGCTTATTCTCGCACCTGCCTACAGGCACGCCTCTGAAAGCCAAGGATTGCATATATATATGTACAAGCACTTGCGCCAGCGTAGTCCTTCAGGAACGTGCTTACCCTCACAGAAATAGGAACGTGCTTGCGTTCCACCCTACATCATGGATAAGCTTGTGAACACTGTGCTATTCTTCCTCTGCACGGCATGGTTTTTTGTATTTCTCTGGCAGATCGAACGTTTAGTAGATTTCTTTGTAGGACTAGGTATGCCGAGAGAAACAGATTGCGTAGGAAAAGTCGCAGTCTGCCTTCTTCAGTGTTGGAGCCTACTGCTCTCCCCTGTCTGAGTCCAAATGCGCATATAGGATTCCTCACCGAGACACGGGCAGAAGTCTTTCCACAAAAATACATGTATGTGCTAAAACTACAACCTGCATGCAAACGCATATACCTAAAAGCAAATCCATGTTGACACACTGATATATAATATTGCCAAATATGTCCTTTAGCTAAAGAAGGGCAGAGACTGCTGTCAAGCAAAATTCGCCTCTGAAGGATCTTGGGCTACTTCCTGCCAGCAAGGAAAAGCTTCCATCCTCAGCACCTCTTCACCCTCTTTATTTCTTCTTTAAACAACACTCTTTTCGTCCTTCTTTCCCTTACAATTGCCTGGAATGTGCCTGGGCTCCCCTCTCTTCCAACAACTCTCATCAGCACTATTGGAATTGAGTAAGAAGGAGCTCTGCACACACAGAGTACATATGCGCCCACACACGCAGAGTCCTCTTATGCCGCCCATCACATAGAATATTGCACCAGCCTAAAGCAATTCTAATAGTCAAACGTACGTGTGACCAGCATAGCTGGAGTGGGGAAAGGATCAGGATTCTGAAAATCTCTTGTCCGTCTTGTCTGTCTGCTTGGAGTAAGAGAGCTAGAGAACAGAGCCGAAGAAAGGGATCTTAGCCTTCTTTATTTCCAGCGTTTCTTACTTCATGGTAGGTGTTTCTATCGATAAGGATTGGTTTATTCTCTGTGTGTGTGCACTTATGAACTAGGCAGCTTAGAGCGATTATGCCATACTGTGTCTTTGCCTATATATCCCCGAAATTGTAGGTGCATAATTGTGTGTGATCGCCAGTGGGCATATGTATTCACCTTGATTTCTGAATATAAATAGGGAAGGAGTCTGCATGTGTTGCTGACGGCATTCATATAAGTTGGGGATTCATTTTTGAAGTGGTAATGACTACAGAATGATAGGAGGAGAGAATCATTGCCCATGATTTAAAAGGGTCTGGTTGGGGAAGAATCTGCATGGCCACATGCATGGCCCAGGGAATAGGGTTTCTCATTTCCTTCACAGTCTGGGCCAAGCCACATGTAGAGGGAACTGGGTACCTGAATGCTCTTCCCATCTGTAGGGAGATTCCAGGACTTACTGAAATAGAAGTGAGGGAATGGGGGTGAGAGCAAAGCTGGTGATCAGTATTAGGTCCCTATGTGTGAGGAATTAAAATTTTGCTTTTGTGATAGTTGTGCCCATCTTACAGGTGCGGAGGGTGTTTTGCTTCTATCCAAAGATGTATTGAGGTGAAAAAAAGTACGAACTTAAGAGCAAAGACTACACTTTTAAGCAGACTTTCTTTCATTTAACAGCACTTGTTGTTATCCTCCATAAGTTCTCCAAAGACCGGATGCTTTTGCAGTGCTCGTATTCACACAATCATCGTGTTTTCCAATCTATAGCTGGAGGCGTTGTCTGATGTGTGTGCCTATCATAGAACAGCTCAGTTCTCTCTCCTTTAAATATTGCTGGGTTTTAAGGCAGGCAATAAGTGTAACAGCATTGTTTTAATTTGAAATAGAACAAAGAAGCAGTCTAATCTCTTTGCATGTGGGCCACACCAGTTGACTATAGTCTGCAGTGACGTAGTAAGGAAAATCAACTTTATCTCTTCTAAACTAAAAGGACAGCACATGACTTTTTTACTGTGTACTGCCAGGGAGCAAGGAAAAGCAGCTGACTCAAGCTGAGAACGATGAACGGGCAGGGTGTAACTCAGGTGGTGGGCAGTGGCTTACATCCTTAATGGCCTTAACAGAGTACGATTGGAAGGTCTTTGTCCTCCTGTAGGTAGCACTGCTTATTGCAACAACAGAAAAGTACAATTCACATAAACAGAGCATTGCTTCCTGCTTAGCATGCACCATTATATTTTACAATGCAACAGCAGATGTACTACAAGCTATCATTGATCTTTAAATCACACACCAACAGAGGAATATAGGGGTTTTCTTTAGGACTCCGAGACAAATCAAGCAATCACTCTAAAGCAATATATGCCAAGTATGAAAAAGTAACAAGCGTGCTTATAGAATATTTGAATACATTAGGAATCTGTGGGAGTCACAAGCTTGCAAACCACAACCCCAGGTATTGCAGACACGGTCTTATCAAGGTCACAATCTTCCAGAAGAAGGCAACCCAGGAACTACCTGAAGACAAATGCATGGCCCACCTCTCCGCCTCGCCTGTATTTGGCTTTTTTCCTGGTATCTGGCCAGGATCCATGCCACTGCGTCCCCTGCTGTTTGTTGTCCTGACTTGCCTACCCTTCTTTTTGCTATTCAGCAAAAAAAGAGTGCAAGTTTCCCGGGGAAGCTAATGCTCAGGTACACTTTGACTGTTCATCAAGGAGAGAACAAAAATCCTACATAGACATTGAGGCATAGGCCCAATAAGAGGTTCTCCAGCTTCATTCGGTAAATGGCCTCTTTGGAAAAGTTTCTCTGGTAGATCTACCACTCAGTGTTTTTCCCGTGTAACTGCCAAAACTCAGCCTAGGGAAACGCCCTATATCAAACACAATACAATCCTGCCTCGTTTCTGCTTTGTTGCCTCTGCCTAGATGATTTCCCTTTTCTCTGTTCACTTGAGCGACCATGATTGTTCCGATACACAGAAGTACAACCAACACACATACTGCCAAAAGAGACATCAGTTGAGCTCATTCCTTTCGAATGTTGCTGTGCTGAGGTACATGTGCAATGAAATTAACACACATGCTTGTTGAGAGAAAGACTCACATGCGTGTGGAGAGATGGATATATACAGCCGGCACTTAGGCATGCAGACTTTCAGGCACACTCTCTCCACGCACACTGGTCAAGTCTGCAGGTATCCTAGACATTGACAGTCGTGCCACCACTTGTAACTGTGCAAAGCTACCAAACAAAGAGTTACACTTGCTCTCGCACAAGCACACAATGTTTGCCCTCAGCTATACATGAGGGACAAGCTTGTGAAGAGATGCTCTGCTGTTCTTTCTAGTTATGACATGTTCTGCTTCTTTTCTCTTGTAGATCGATTGCAAAGCGTCTTTCCTCATATGACTGCGAAGCGTTTGCCTTAGGAGAAAGTATCACGGCACAGCATTCAGTTCTGCCTACGTCTGTCTTTGTTCCTTTACTAGCAGATATCCCTTGCATCCGTCCAGACGAGAAATGCAGGACTGTGCATCAACATATACACGGAACCTTTCCATAGAACAGCACAGCAGTACACTCACGCCTGAACATGAATGGAGCCCACGTCAAGGCACACACGTGGACAGAGAAGCATTTATAAGCACAAGTGCTTCCACCCACAGGATCGGCCAAGAACAGACACGTATCTGCAGGTGCTCTCCAAATGTGTATTCTCTCGTGCAGACACGCATACGTGTGTGCAGTATCCCAAACATAAACAGACGTGTTTACCCTCAACAACGGAAGTACTTTTCACATAAGTCTTTCTGTAAAGAGATGTGAGGAGGGCGTGATTGCAGGTGTGCATTTGTGTTGCCATGTTTTTGCTTATATATCAGTGTATGAAAAGATACGTGCTTTTCTCTGGCTGCATATGCATGCACTTTGTGGTGGGTACAAATACCTGAAGGCTTGTGGAAAGGTTTCTGCGCCTTTTCCGGACTCCTCTGTGTGCACGTGGACAAACAGAAGAGATAGCAGCTAGGTTCCAACACTATAGAAGGCACACGGCAAGATTTCCTGCTTTATCTCTTCCTCTCGGTATACCGCTAAGTTTTGCGATCTGAAAGAGAAACGCAAAAAGTATGCCGCACGGAGAAAGAGCAGCCGAGCATCTGTTACAACCTTTCTTGTGATATATGTTGAACGCAAACACGTTGGTTCTCTGTGAGACTGCGCACACTGGTGCAAGTGGTTGTACATACATTCAGTCCTTGGGTGTGGGGCTTTCGAAAGTTTGCCTGTAGGCAGGTGTGAATATATGCTGCTTTCTGAACACTCATAATCCATTTTTACCCAAACATATGGAGATGCTTGGTCCTAAATTTGAACAGTCTCCTCAGGTTTTGATTTTTGGATGTTTAATGGGAGTAATATTCGTGGGTGGTTCCAGTGGACCCAAACCTGTATTCCCTCTTATTCGCTCCCCAGATTTGGGCACAGTGATTTAACGGAATCATTGTGCTATTTTTGCTCCTTTGGAGATGTTTACTGGTGGTGCTATGGTTTGGACCATGGTGTTGATGATTGTACAGATAATAGCACACATAACACGTGACGGAGAGGACCTTTCATATTGGATGGAATGCAATGCACCTTTGAATCTATCCATGTTATTTCTACTGCTGTCTCCACGTCCACTCCAGCACTTCCTGCTGTGGCGGAGGGGACGCTGTCCAGACACCCTGCATTTGTTTCGTAGAGAGCTGGGGACTCGCCTCCTCTGCAAGTTTCAGGTGCTGGTTCTGACACTGCCATAATCAACAGATCATCAATACCATGGCAAACAGTAACGGTATCCAACCATAGTGCTATATCAGCTACTACCATTTGGTGGCAAACGGAGGACTGTGTTTGTATCTCTGAGACAGTACTCAGCAAGTATATTGCTTTTGTTGTCCAGGTAAAGCAAACTGGTCTTGCACTGAGCTGGCAGGTAGGGTGGAGGGTGGGGTGCAGTGTTGGCGGGAGAACTAGGGTTGGGTGGCTTTTTTGCATAAGCACTGACTTTTGCAAGATGCAAAAAAAATCTGATGCTATGATCCCACCCATTTCTGATCGTGGGATACCAGCTTGTACTAAATCATTCCACATTAGTGTTCTCATCGCCTGTGCCTGTAACAACTTTCAGTTTTGCCGGATTTCCGTTATCCACCACCAAACAGGGGGTCTGAAATTACAGCCCCAATTCCCCTCAAGGCATTTGCTATAGTGCCTGCACTACCTGCAGCATTTGTCACTGCTGGCAGAATCATGAGTATTAGTGAGGCAGGCACTCCTCTCCAAAGTTGCATTTTACTACTTCTTGTCACTGCTAACCTGTCCGGATCAGATCCCATAATCGACGCATACACCGCCTCCATCTGCTGCACTAAATCAATACTTTCCTCCGTTGTGCACCAATTTCCACGGACAACACAGATTCAACAGGTTCAGCATATGCTGTTGAAACTGCTGCACGCAAACTGTGACATAGCGTAGGTCAATACAACTTGCCCAAGTTCGGACCTCTGTCAGTTTGCAGCTGAGCATATCATTGTTGTACCTGATCATCACTGGCTAGAGGGCTTAAGAAATTTTTTCATCTGCTCTAATAAACAGAGAGACACAGCTCCACTATCCCAAGCTGGCAAAATCCTTGACGGTGTTCCTTCCCCGCTTGTCTGCTGAGTGATCTCTGAAAATGCCGTTAACTCCTTCGGAGAGTGAGTACGCGCGAGTTGCCCCCCCTCATCTGCTTGTTTGTGCTGCTGCATCATTTGTATGGGGGGATTGTGCTCCCACCACCTCCCTGCCTTTTGAGTCAGGATCAAATTCACACTCAATATTGGAGTCTGAGGATTCACTCCATATATTTCCATCCCATTCCTTGGGATTCCAAGAGCGTTTTGTAGCAAGAGCACAAACCTGAGAACAAAGAAACTCACATTTTGCATATTTTTCCCTTTGTTCCTTAGCAATACACACTAGCGACCGGTCTACATTATCTTGCAGCTCATAGCACCGCTCTGCTTGGACAGTAAATACTTCTTGTGTGATCACCTTTGCATCTTGTAAAATCCCAACCTGCTTTTCCAATCCTCTTATTTTACTCTGCAATGCAACAACTTCACGATCAAGAGCTCTAAGAGCAGTAACGAATAACCATCCCAATCTCCCCGCCAATTTGCGAGAAGAAGTCAATGCTGCTCTTCATGGAAACCTTAGCATAGCTGTCTGAATTACCCGGGGGATAATCACCGCCCCATCATCAATCTGAGGCCATGCCTCCGGCGGAGCCAGTTCAGACAGGAGAGCAGCCACGGGGGCCCAGCGCTCCGTACTGAGCCATCCTGGAGTTTGGGGAGTCACCCTCGAGGCCTCCCCTGTCCCCGGTGTTTTTGCAAACCCCAGCACGGCTGGTTCTAGTGACTTCCGACTAACGCCAAATGTGTACACATACACAGGCGTATCGCAAGAAGAGCCAGAGGCCACAAAGGCATTGCAAAGAGCAAGTTGTATTTTAGTTACCTCTCTACTGGGGGATCTCCGAAGTCGCACCTAAGCTCCCAGGCAGAGGTGACACAAGCGGGGACGCAGGCGCTGGTAAGTTCAGCCCTGCTGGAAGACCACTGGGTCTGCTGAGCTCGCCTGTATTTCAAGGCTTCAGGCAGGCGCAGCCTCCCGCTCTTTCTCACAACAAAGCAAGAATCTCAGACATAGTGATAAGGTGCCAAGAGCTTCTCGCAGGCCTAAGTTATCTAACACAGACGTTCTACTCATTAAGCACACAAGGTCAGTAAAACAATTAGAGTGATGTATGTACTTTTTCTACAGACAGGTGCAAGTCACTTGAGTGTATTTACATTTAACTAACATCCTCGCCAAATCTACCGCTACATTCCCATATAGACACATAAATCAATGAATACAAGGGTTGCTTTTGTTTGATTTTATTTTATTTTGTTTTGTTGTTTATTGTAAATTTACTTTATTTTATGTTAATTTTTTTGAGATCTGGCAGTG
>NW_027017077.1:0-36933 GCF_036013445.1 Caloenas nicobarica
CTGCTGTACATCCTGGCTTTTAAGGTGCTCCGTGCAGTGCTACTCCATGGGTGCAAGCTACAAAAACAGCCCTTTTGTCTGGACTAGGCTCAAACAGAAAACAGAAACCCTGCTAGAGATCGGTAAACCTGTTATAATGCTTTAATGAGACTGAGCATTTCTAGGTGTAAACAGGAAAGCAAGAACATGATGCAATCTTTTTTTTTTTTTTTAACAGCTATTAGAAGTAAGAAAAAATTAAGTCACATACTGCTACTAATTTAAGGAATGCAGACATGTTACAATAAAAGTAGAAGACAAAAAACTTTAACATAATGACAGCATGAAAACAGTGCCCCCCAGTCATGCATGGTCCTGTAATAACTAATCAGGAACCAAAGGCAGTCCAATAACATCACCCAAACAAAAAATGGAAGGAAAAAAAATCCACACAAACAGAAAACAAACAAACAAAACACAAATATCAATATTAGCAAGAAAACAGAGGCCCTCTCCACTGCCCTCTCCGCTGACACTTCCGCTGCCACCTCCACTGCCCTCTCCACTGCCACCTCCCCTGCCACCTCCACTGCCCTCTCCACTGCCACCTCCCCTGCCACCTCCACTGCCCTCTCCACTGCCACCTCCCCTGCCACCTCCACTGCTGGCTTCCCAGCAGGGCACAGGAGACATGAGCTGTCAGCATCCTTTGGAGTGAAGGGTGAGGCAGAAACATCTCAGTTTAGGACGTGTCCAGATGTCTGCTCTGCGGTGAGGCATCGTGAGGGCATGCAGCGAGAAATGTGTGTGACACCTGTGCTGTCAACAGTTGCCCTACACGCAGTGGTCTTTGTGATCTCTTTCATTAGATCTGTGTGGTGAGTTCAGTCTATGAACTGAACGTTTACTATCTAATTTGCCAACGTTCCTTCAAACCAAACAACAAGAGTTGAAATTAGAAAGATCCGTTTAGAATAACACGTGGGAACAGACAGACAGACAAGGGAGAAACCGTTCTGGCTTTTCCAGATCCCAGGCCCATCCCAAGTACATTAAGTGCAGGTACCAGACTGTCACGATTTGTGGCCAGCAGCACAGATGGCTTCAGCAGAAGTGAAACGGTCTCTGTGGGTTCTGCATGGGTATAGGAACATGAATCTCACACTTAGATGAGGTATTTATATTTTGTTATGCACCTCAGAATGCATTGTGAGGCTTGAAACAGTCCCTGGCCTTGTGAAGCAAAAAAATCCTCTGAAATTTGAAAAACCTCATTTGAAAGAAGCCTTTTCTGCCCAGAAAAAAAAGTGAAATGTCCCTGTTCAGCTGGAAGTGTTGCTTTTGTGTGTGTGTACGCTGAGATGTGCTGCTGTATGGAGCATGGGGGTTTGCAACCAGCAGAGCAGGATTCAGGTTTGTGTCCTGGGGAGTTGCTCATGGATATGATGGTGTGAATATTTGCTTTTCCTCGGAATGGCTAATGAAGCGTTGATGCATTGTGGGGATATCTTGTGCCCCAATTTATTGTCCTAATTTGAAAGTGTTTTAGTTGTTAAAGGGAAAGTTACTGTGCAGGAGATTAATTATGCTTGGGGCTGCAGTTATAGGTTTGGGTTTGTTCTTGTAGGTCCTGGAGCATGCTGCGACCTTGCTGGTACATGGGATGTCATTGTAGATGCCTGCAGTAGCCTCATAGGATAATGATCCTTTCCTCTGCATATTGGAGTGATCATTCCCAAAATATATCCAGCTCAGGGCCAGTGCTTTTGGTTCTATGTTCAAATAATGGACAGGGGGATGTGTGTGAGTTGCAGCTCGCCTGCTTTCTGTCTGCCCTGGCGTCTGTAAGGGGCAGTTACCTGTCCTCTCAAGCATAGCGTCACAGGCACGTGTGCCATCGTTACGTACTGTGTCAGGCAGGTAAGACAATAAAAATGGCATCAAACTTCACACTGAGCTGAGCATAAGGCTGTGATTTAAGTCACAGCCGGATTTTCTGGCTGTTAAGTCTGGGAGCTCATCAGTAAGAAATACCAGGCAATAAGGAAGCTCTGGGTTTATTAACCCAAGGAGAGTAAGAGTGAGTTAGTAACTCGGTGGGTTCCTAGGACAGCACGACATGAAGTATTTCTGATGGAGGTGGTGGTTTTTGAAAGTTCCCTAGAGTATTACAAAGCCTTCACCTGGAATAGCCTGTATTTGTCAAAGCCTACGCATTCAGGAAAGGTTAATTTAGAACAAATTCAGGGAGATGCTGCTGAAGGACTGGAAGAGGGTGCCCTTTGTTGGAGAGAAACTGCAAAGAGCTCCCTGTTGTATAACCCACACAGCACATGCTGATGAAGGATCTCATCTTTCACTGTTCTTGAGCCTCAGAAGTAAATACCAGGAAACAAAACCAACATGTTTAGCTCTGAGAAAGTATTGATATAGCCATTGGGTATAAGCTGGCAAAGAGCAAATTTAGGTAGATAATTAGAAAGCTTTTTCATGGGAAAAACATAAGCATAAAACATAAGCAATAAGCACTTTTAAGATGGCATTTTTTCAGCTTGAGGACAGGAAATGCTCCCTGGTGAATTCTGAAGCCTCAGTGGAGCCAGTGAGATTCCTGGGCAGCCATCCTGACGTGGTGATATTCGCTGAGTGTGAGCAAATCCGCCCTGACCCATGCAGACAAGCTAAGGGTAAGCACTGGAAAAGGTTTCTTAAATGACATTTCAAAACCCAGAACAGACAGCTTTTACACTTCATGCTCTCCTTCCTCCCACTGCAACATAACTGCCCTTTCTCTCCATCTTTTATCAGAGTTTAAAAGGAATCTATTTCAGGCTGCAGTAATTTTCTGTAGCCAGTGACAACAGCTGTAACTGGAGACTCATTCCGAGTCAGGTAGGTTGGGAGGAAAACGGGTCTGGGATTACTTGGTTGGTGCTTGGGGAGCACGGACTTTTTTGGGGAGGGTAGAAATAGAGGAAGCATTACCTCTAGAAACCGAGTTCAGAAGCTCAGGCGGGCTCAGCAGTGCAGACAGACCTGTGTTGAGGAGGTAAGATGTGGTGCAGTTGCAGAACAGCAGAGGAGTTGGATCTGAGACATTTGAGACATTCAGCATTTTACATCATTACCTAGATGTGACGTTATGCCGGATGGCCTTAAAAGCCGTGTTTTAGCTACAGGGAGACTACAGCAGAGGTACAGGTGAGTCCTGGATGCTTCTAAGCGCCTTTCTAAACATTGCATCTCAAAAACCCAGCCATGCTTCGGTCCGAACAGACAAGGAGATCCAGCTAGAATGCGTTTTAGGCATGCAGTAATTTCTCACTATGAAAGATGTTTTACTGACTTGCTGTGGCTTACAAGGGAATGGTCGCTTACAAAGCCGAAGCTTGTACAATTGCAAAGTGAAACCTGTCTTTTGGGTTCCTTTCCATGCTTAACCTCGCTTGCGGCAGACTGACACCAGTCTGTAGATCGTTTCTTTTCTCTGATTTCTATTATTTGCAGGATGCTCACATCCATCTCTGAGGGACATGTACCTCGTTCTCCCTCAGCACAAAACTGATTTCTCTGTATTGCTTTCTGCTGCTGCACTGTTGCTCGAGGGCAACGTTTACTCGGTTTTCATCAAAACTAACAGCAATTAGGCTTCCAGGCAGCGCTGAAATGACTTTCCCACAGTACCTCACTTATTTTCTCTCCCCATCCTTGCTGGCTACCCCGTTGCCCCGTGACAGGTGCAGGCAGCGCAGTGTAGCAGCTGCGCTGGGATGCTGTTAAGTTCTAGTGTGTCTTTGGTTCTGCTACCCAATAAAGCCACTTTCTCCTGACAGGTGGCTCTGCTGGAGACAAGTGGAAGCTTGGGACTGCTCTGCTCTTCGCTCCCGAGTGTTTCAGAGCCTCGCATTGTGTCTCCTGCCTCCCTCGCGCTGCCGTACCTCACTCCTTCGGTGAGTTATGCGTGTGGAAGAGTGGCACCCCAGAAGTGATCCATCTGTTGTGTCTCCTTGCAACAACCTCAGAGGTCCCTCCAGCAGGCAGGGGTTAACTACAGGCTGTCAGGTTCGGCACGCTAATCTTTACTCTGGTTTTGTGTTTGCTAACAGGAAGTTAGATCCTGCTAGAAAGAGGATTTGCCTGTGCCGGGCCAGTTCTAGGGGATGCCAATAGCCGCTTTCCTTGTCCTTTCACAGGAAAAGGGGCTCAGCACTGGTCCGATGAGGACTGCTCTAATTTGCTACCTGCCTTTCTATTGCAAAATCAGAGAATCAAAGAGCCAAGGGGCATGTTTGGAGTTGCACACCAGGGCCTTGCCAGCCCAGGGCAGTGGGAATTACCCGGGGCCGCTGCCGCCTGTGCTGGGCCCCCCCGGGTTGGGGCTTTGGGGTCAGCTCCGTGCTGGGTCTCTTTTGGTGGCATTAACACAGTTTTGGTGCCATTTTTGTGGTCTCCGTGTAATGCAAGTACTGCTTGATTTGCTAAGGTCCAAAACTGTGACATTTTATCTTGGTTGCTCTGGACTGTCCCCATTTCCAGCCTGGGACAGGCCAGCTTGGTTTGGGCTGCATGGACAGGGCATTCCCTGGACACCGGGGCATGGTCTTGGCATCCAGAACCACAGGCAGGGTTACTGATTTACTGTCATTTCCTGGGCTTCTCCGAAGAGGGGACACAGAGATGCTCATTACTGCGCTAATCATGGTGAGCTATGGGAGGCACCTGAAGAGCCACCAAGAGCTGGAGGCACCTGATGGGCTCCACCTGTGTGGGAACCGGGTTTCCAGTTTCTCTGGTTCTCAGTTTCGGCTGTTGGCACTTTATGTGAAGGATGGTTTGTTTCCTTCTCCCCACCCCTGGTAATGCTCAGCAGCTGCAGCTGGTTCCTGCGGGAACGGGGCTGGGGAGTCGTGTTGCCCGTGCTTCTGGGGACAGAGAGTCTGGATCGGAACTGTTGCAGGCTTTGTTCAGGTCACCCAGACAAGAACAGCCTTTCTGTTTGACTTTGCTTGGTGGAACCTGAGAGCTGTTCATGGAGAATGAAGGACAGCCCCAGACAAGCGAGGTAACGCTGGCATCGCAGCCCCTCTGACGCAGCTTTGGAACCGCTCTGGAGTCAGCTGGTGTCACAGAGAGGTGACTCCAGGGAGACGGACCCCAGGGACGCCTGGACCAACAGATGAGCAGCAAGAAAGCTGCAGAAACAGAGTTCCTTGGCAAAGTTTGTCTGTGATAAGCGATGGGTAGTGTGGGTGCCAGTGATTAGTCACACTGTGTGGTACTTGAGCATTTGAAGTGAGTAAGAACCCCGGGTGAAACCATATTTGGGGTGCCCTGGGATGCCTCATGCACATGAATAAATCTTTACTTTAGTGATTGTGTACTTTGTGTTCCAGCCCCTCTCCTCGCTCGGCCTGGGCCAGATGCGAATTTGTTGGTAGGAGCTGGGCCCCGTTCCGGACTGGGGACCCCGTCCCTGGTGCTCAGCTCCTGCTCCGTTCTGAGGCTGCCTGTGGGGCAGCTGCCGGCGAGCCGCTTGTTTTCTTCTCCCTCCTGGTGTGGGATCCCCCATGGGTCCCTGGCTGGGACCCAGTGACTTTACAGGTGGGGTTTGGCACCGACCCTTTTGGGTCCCCTCTTAGGGGGCAGCAGCTGCAGCTCAGCCTTTGGGGCTGGGGGTCCCCGGTGCTTCCTGGGGGCGAAGGGGACCCAGCGGGCGGTGGCACTGGGGTCCCTGGGCATGGGGTCTCCCCAGGCATCCCTCAGTGGAGCATTTGGGGGTGCCTCTGGGCTTTGTGTGAATCCGTTGTTTAACTTCAAAACTTCTGGTTTTAGCTCAAAACATGCTGCAGTGGAAATGAAGGCCGCTTCAGGCATCTGCACCAGCTGGCGTGGCCACGTCGGTGACAGGTTGACACTGACCTGGCCAGGCTCGGGGCGCGGTGGCCACCCTGGTGCTGCCGGTCCCTCGGGAGGTGCTGGCAGCAGGGAGCAGCCGGGGCTGTGCCGAGGTGTGGGGAAGGCTCATCCCGCGCCGGGCGAGGAGCACAGCCCCAGGGCGGCAAGCACCGGCGGTGCTGGCGGGGGGGGACGTGCCCAGGGGGTGTCCTGGGCCCGGGCTGCCGTGCCCTGGGGACTCGGGCAGTTGGGAGCCTGGAGAGCAGGTCAGTGCTCAGGGAACATCGGCTTCACCCCTCATCCTGCGGCAGGACAGGGAGGGGGGTCCTGTCCCCCGGCAGGGCTCGCGTGGGGCCCGCGGCAGAAGGAGGGGTCCCGGTGCCAGTGCGGCAGCGCTGGTGGGTCGCCGCGGGTGCTGGTCGGTGCGTGCCCCCTGGGGCTGGCAGGAGCTCAGTGCCATGGAGCTGGGGTCTGTGCCACCCAGCTGGGCTCCCTGTGCGGCCAGGGGCTATTTGTGGGTGCAGGGGGCCCTGTGGCTGCCATCCCCACAGCCTTGAGCCGGGGCAGGGCTGAGCTGCACATCTGGGGGCCGTGGCTGTGAGGGGCGTTTGGGGAGGTGAGACTGGGTGCAGCTGAGGTCCAGCCCGGACCCTGCAGGCACCGGTGCGGTGCCAACCCCATCCCCAGCCCGGGGCCGCTGCTCGTGAGTCCGTGCTGCCACTGCAGAATGAGGCGGGCGGGTTTCCAGCCGGATACTGGCTCTTGCCCCTCTCCTAGGGAGAAATGGGATGTTTTTGGTGTTCTGGCCTCGTTTCTCCCTCCGCTGCTGTTGCAGGTGTGCAGCACTGCAGAGCTGCTGCCCAGGAGGCAGCCGGTTTGCAGGGGCAGCGGCTCCGCAGGCTGCTTGGGCTGTTCCGTGCCATCAGGAGCTCTGACTGTCCCAAATCTCTCCTTGTGCAGGGACAGACGGATGGACAGAGAAGCCCCGGCCACGCCAGGAACCAACCGCTTGCATCGAAGGGACCTGCATGTTGCGGCAAGCCCAGGTTGCTGGTACCTGCCTGCACCTGCCCGCGCTTGCCCCTGCCGGCCCTGCCCGCACCGAAATGCAGCGGGGACTTCCCCATGCCTGCCCCGTTGTGCCTTCAGGTTGGTTACTTCTGGTTTTCTGTTCAGCTTCTGCGCGTGTTTCGTTCAGGTTCCTCCAGTTCGTTTGTGGCTCCAGCTTGTTTGCAGGTTCAGGGCATTTATTTCTGCCCCTGTTTATTTCTGGTCCAGCTTGCAGACCCATGCTGGTCTGACTGAAAGTGAGTTAATTTTCTTCAGGCAGTTAGAAACTTTTATTTTTTGTAGCTAGCATGGTCATTGTTTGGGTTTATTTTGAGAACAAGAAGATGAAACCCTGGACAGAATTAATGTTTTTTGTAAGTAACTTTCCAGTGGTTTTTGAGTTGGAATGAAGAATATGTAAGAACTTACTGTTGTCTGAGAGACCAAGGACTTTCTGGGCTCTACCTGCAGGTGTGAGGCAGCAGCTGGGAAGGGGCGAGGGGTGGGACAGACCGTGACTGACATTTGGGCTGATCAATGAGAATATTCCGTATCAGTGCTGTCAGGCTTTGTATTTCATGGGAGTTAGTTTTTCTGGCCAGGTAGACCCATTCCGGTTCTGTCCCGTTTCGGTTGTGTGCGGGAGTTCTTTTATTTCAGTCTTTTGCTGTTCTGTCGCTTTGCGGTGACCTCTGGGCCTTTCAGCCTTTTTCGCTCTTGTCTCCCCGGGATCAGCTGTTCGGAACCAGGTGCTGCTTCTCCTCCTCTCTTCCCTCCTCTCTCCCTCTCTTTCTCTCTCTCTCTGGGACTGTCTGTTTGATACGGATGGAGTTTGTGAGGAATTGCATTGACCAGCTTTTATGTTCTATTTTCCATTTTATATGTCTTATTAGTAGCGGTACATTAGTATAATTTTGTTATTAAACTGGTTTTATCTCAGTCCATTACTTTCTCCCTTCCCTTTTGATTCTCTCCCCTTTTTGGGGACAGAGGAGTGCGAGCGACTATTGTGGTTTTGATTGCTGGTTGGAGTTAAAACACGACAGGACCACGCGAGCCTATTCCCATTTTAGGCTCTAGTTCAGTTTTGTCTCCAGCTCAGTTTCACCTCCAGTTTGTGTTCTGCTCCAGCTTGCTGTTTCTGCACCCATTTGTTTCAGGTCCAGCTTGTGGACACCTCCAGCATGTTCTCTTTCACAGCTCGATTGAGGCTCCAGTTCACATTCAGATGATTTTTGATTTTTTGTTTCCAGCTCCAGTCAGTTTTGACTCCAGCTCATTTTGTTGCTTCTGCTCCTTTTGTTTCAGGTCAAGTTTGGTTGCAGCCCCAGCTCATGGACTGCTCCGGCTGATGGTTGGTTTCAGCTCGTGCTCTTCTTCAGCTCCAGCTCATTTTGGCTCCAGTTGTTCTGTGGCTCCAGCTCGCTTTGGTTCCAGTTCCTCTTCAGTTCCTGCTCATTTCAGCTTGTGCTTGTTCCAATGAACTTGGCCTTTGGCCAGCTTGTAAATCAATCAGTCGTAACTTCCATATGAATATGAACTGTTGTAATTGTACATGAATAAAAATGGACTAAACCAACAACTAGCCTGGTGGTTGTATGGTCCTTGAATAAAAAGGGGGAAAATGACTTATCATGCCTGAAACAAACTCGAACACTTAATTCGGACGGGTGTGTGCTGGCATCCTAAGATTTGGGGGCAAACGCCTATGTGTGACCTTGTGTGACACGACAGCAGCTTTAATGAGTTAAAAAACAAATAAAATGTACTTTACTAAGTGCATTTATCTTGCTATAGGGAGAGGTAACTATAGGGCAGCTGCAAGTGCTGCTGCAGGCATGTGAACTGCTCTGCTTGGTGGGTGTTGGAAACACTTGGGGAATCAAAAAGGGCTTTGTACAATGTAATGCAGTGACGCAGTGGGAACAAGCTGAGCTGCATCATGCCACAGGCACCAGCCATCAGTACCTGCTAGTACCTAAGGCAGCCCTTGCACAGCAACTACGAATGAAGGGGATTTAATCCAAGGGCCATGCACGTATGTAAACGGCATTGCTGTAATGAGCTGCCAGTTGGGGCTGTTTCCCTTGCTTTGTGTGATGGTGTCACTTGTGGCGCCCTAGCGTGACTGGGGGCTGATGATGCGGATGGGGGAGTAGGGGAGTGGAGGATGTGTCGTGAGGGTCCCCCTGAAAAAGGCTGACCCCAATATGCAGACCCCAATTTTTCCCTCCACAATTTGGGGCCGATTCCCCAAATAGGGACTTGCCCCTGCAGGGCTGCGCTCACAGAGCTGTAGATGCCACGGCAGCACAAGCATACCCTGATGCCCTGAATGTGGGTCTGTGATAGGGGGAAAATAAAAAGAAAAACTTAGGGCTAATGGGAAAGCAACATTCTCCTGGACGTGTGCAGCTGGAAAGCAAAATGAACCATATTTTCATGCATTAAACCAAAAGCATGTTGTGAAAAAGTGCCAAAACCTCTCAAATTTAAATATTTTGGACAAGTAAGGAAAGAAAAAAAAAACTTGCATTATGGACAGGCACACCACCCTCCTTTTGGGGCAAATAGAGAGAAACGTCAGCAGTTGCATTGCCAGGGATGATCCAGTGTGGAGTCTCTGACAAGCTGACCTGCTCCTTGCCCTCCTTTTTCGTGGAATCACAGCCTTGAATGTTTAAACGTAGAACAGAATTTTTAGTGAGAAGTGGCATGGGTATAGTTAATTTTGGAGCACCTGGGTGCCAGTTGGAATGTAAGGAATGAACCGGGATGGAAAGTAGTAATCGAACCTGGGGTTTACTTGTGGGTTTTTTTCCTTGTTAATATGTCGATGGCATGTTGTCCTGCGGCTCGATCCCCGTTCTGTTTAGTGGAGTCTTCAATTGAGGACATTCAGGTAAAAAAATGTGTCCTTCCAGAAAAGGACTAATTGTTCGTAGGGCTGAGAGAGGCTTTTAAGTACGTGATCAGAATCGAAGCTGAATACTACTTTACGATGCTGCTGTTGGTCTTCGCTTTCGTTTGTTTCCCCGCCGCTCCCTAATGTTTGGGAGCTCCAAGTCGGATTTTGTTTTTGTTCAATGACTAAGACGTGTTTTTCCCCCGGGAGGGGCTGTGCTTCAAAATGAATGTGTTTGCTCACAAATGTGCAAGTCCGTTGGTGTAAGACAAACAGAAACCCACCGTAGTCAAGTTCGAAGCGTGTGTCTGGGAGATGGATGGTTTAATTTTACGAGTTCACACCTATGCAATTTTAGCGCCGGAGGAAAATGAAAGCTAAGGGCTTTTTGTGGTGTGGGTAGGCATCCGCACACCTTTTTAGGATAAGCGAATGACCGCGGTTTGTTCTTTACTTTTTAGTTTCCATCTTTGAAGCTGCACGGCCAAACGCGCTCGGGGTCCCCGCAGGGCGGCGAGCAGGCGAGTGAGGATGCAGAGCGGGCCAATCAGACGGCGCGAGCAAGGTTGAGGGGCGGAGCGCTGATAGGCGGCGAGAATGGCGATTGACGTGCGTAGGCAGCCAATGAGGTTGGCGGAGGGGCGGTGCTTGTGAAGTCCCTACTGCGCATGCCCAAATGGGCGCAGTCCTCAGTCAGGTCCGGCGCAGGCGCGGGCTTGTGGGGGCGGAGCGCGGGAAGGAGCATCCAATAGGAGGGCAGCGCGGTGGGGTGGAAAGCAGCCAATGAGAGCGCGCCGACTCAATCCGGTTGGAATAGCTAGCTCCCTGGCAAGCGTGTCCGTGGTGTCTCGGGGGGGTACCGGGAATGAACGGGACGGGCGTCGGGGCGAGGGACGGGAGGCTGCGGAGCTCTCGCTGCGGCCGGCTCCCGGGGATCTGGAGGCAGGCGGTTCAGGGCAGGGCAGTCCTTCGTGAGGTCCCCGGAGCCGGCAGAGGGGCATGAGGTGACAGGCGGGAACCTCCCGCCGGGTGTCGGTGCCCGCTGAGCGCGGCGGGACGGTGGGAGGGAGCGAGGGGAACGGAGCGGCGAAATAGGCGGCAGGTGAGTGCGGGCGTGGCGAGGGTGACCGTGACGTTGGAACAGGAGGAACGGGATGGGCCAGTGCGGTGGGGAGGTGTTTAGTTAGGTTTCCCCCTCCTGTCCTCATGGCCGAGCTCGCGAAGCTGGTGAGAGGCGTGTGACTCTTAGGGCAGGTGGGCTAACGGTCTGTGGCCTGGAGCCGCGTCTCCGGTGCAGCGCCCGTTCCCGGTATTGCAGTCTCTCCGGGAGCGGCGCAGCCCCCTTTTGTCAGGGGGATGTTTAAAAACAGAGCTAAGGTGCGGTTGCAGGCTCGGTGGCGTGGCGAGTGGGGTGCCGCTTTGGCGGAAGTGCGGAAGCTCAGGGCGAGGCCCGGCGGGTTCTGTGTCCGTACGTGCGATTAGGTGTGTCCACCCACGCCAGGCTCAGGGTCCTTCCCGGCCCGAGCGCCCTCCCCGTGGAGAGGAGCCCCGTGGAGCCGTGGCACCCACGCGCTCAGCTTCCCCTTTCTGGACAACGTGGCACAAGAGAAGGAAAAAGAAAACGCGCACACAAAAAGACAGCGCAAGGCCTCGCGCCCAATATGCACGTGGCTTTGCGCTTCGGGCGGGGAGGCGATGGGCGGAGGGAATGGCAATTCAAGTGCAGAGCGGGCCGATCGCGTGCTTGCATGCTGCCGCGGGCCGGGGACAGCCGGGGTCGGGACTCAGAGGCGCTGCCTCCGGGTGCCGTCGGCCAGCAGAGCAAGCCGGGCGCGTTAGCCTCCCGGCACCGGGCTGGCGGGCGGCGGTGTTCGTTTTTGGGACTTGCGGCCGTCCCTGCGACAGGGGCGCTTTCCTGCCGCGGCTCTCTGTTTTTTTTTGTTTTGTTTTTGGTTTGGGTTTTTTTTGCGGGATTCCCGCGGAACGCGGCCCGCCTGCTGGCCCGGGGCTGCCGCGCCGGGTCTCAGTGCTGCCGTCCTGTGGGCAAAGCGCGGTACTGCAGGCGGCCGCCCCAATGCGGTGCCGCGGCGCGCCTCGGTGCTGCCGTCGTGTGGCGAAACTCGGGTACTGCAGCGCACGGCCAGCGAGCGCTGCCGCTGGGCGATGGCGCAGGCGCCCGTGCCAAAGGAAATGCCAAAGGAAAATGGAAGAGAAGGGTTTTTTCTGGTGTAAGTAACCATCCGCATGCCTTTTTAGCATAAAGTGAATGACCGCGGTTGGTTCTTTGCTTTTTAGTGTCACTCTCTGGAGCTGCACGCTTTCAGCTTTACTGACTGAGCCAGATGCGTAGCAGCAGCAGCAGCAGCAGCAGCAGCAGCAGCGTCGCGAGGGCCGGAGCTGTGGCGGCGGATCCGTGAGCGCAGATCCCGCTGGCGGCGCGAGCCCGTCCCGCGGCCTCGCTGGGGTTGTCTCCTGCGGCGGTGCCGGAGGGAAGGGGCGAGACGCTTTCTAGCGTCAGCGAGAGCGTTTCCTTGTCCGCTGAGTGTGTCCCAAATGGTGTCAGTTTGTCTTAATGTTGTCTTGAATTGCTCAAATCGCTCTGGCTTTTAAAAGATGCCTTGTGTTTCAAGGTGGCCCATTTCCCCCAAATCCTCCGTTAGCTCAGCTGCTCTCCTCTCCCTTATTCCGACTGAATTCCTCTGCTTTCTTCTGCGCTCTTTTTTTTCAGATGCCGAACTCTAATTTGGAATTTTTGTTTTTCAGAGGGGGAGCTGTGAACGCCTGATGCCCCCTTCTGGGGCTGCGCACAGAGAGCGTGACCCGCCACAGCAGCTGAGAAACACGCCGAACACCCTGAGTCTGCATGTGCAATGGGGAAAATAATAAGAAAAAGAAGAATTTTAGGCCCTGGGGAAAGCGAACTCTCCCTGGATGCGCGCAGCTGGAAAGCAAAACGAACCGTATTTTCGTGCATTGAACCAAAAGCATGTTGTGAAAAAGTGCCAAAACCTCTCAAAATTAGGCATTTTGGAAGAGTTTAAGAAAAAAAAAAAACAAACAAACTTGTCTTACGGACAGGCACACTGCCCCCCTTTTTGGGGCAAATACGGAGTGAAACGCCAGCAGTTGCAGGGGCATTGCTGGGGATGATCCGGTGTGGAGTCTCTGTCGTGGGTCGGTTCTTCAGAGCGAATTCTCCTTTGCGGGTTGTCCCAGGTGAGTCGTCTGCTGTGGGTGGTCCCGGGTGGACCCCCCAGGTGCAGGTCACCCCCACACACGTCCCGTGCCCACCCCCCGCCCCGCCCCGCGCACCTTTCTACTCGCACTGCCTCCCGCGTGTCTCTGCCCCTCCCCAAAAGATTTCTCTCCAAACGTGCCCCGCGGGCATTTTTTCCCCCGTGAGACGTGTCCCCGCTCCCTCCTCTCTCCTCTCCGGCCCCCCCGTTCCACACTGCCCCCCCGTCGCCCCTTTGCTCGCGGACCCCCGGGGCACCTGCTTGCCCCAAAGCGCCCGTTGTCTCCCCCCGTAGCTCTGTCCTCCCCACCCACTCGCTGCTCTGCAGCCCAGCCCCATGGCAGTTGTTTTCCCTGGGAAGCTATATTTCTATTTCTAGTCATATATATTTATGCGTATATATATACACACA
This sequence comes from Caloenas nicobarica, assembly GCF_036013445.1. NCBI lineage: Eukaryota > Metazoa > Chordata > Aves > Columbiformes > Columbidae > Caloenas > Caloenas nicobarica. The sequence goes on from NW_027017077.1 coordinate 13,477, forward strand.
TATGAAATTATTTTTAAGTTTCTGTAGATGATATATAGAGAGATACCTATATGTATGTATGTGTGTATGTGTGTATATATATGTGTGTATATATATATGTATGCAGATGGAGCATCCGAGGGCTCTAACGGACCGAGAAAGAACTAGAAATGGAAACAGAAGTTAAATAGAAGGGAAAGCCGCGCCGGCTGTGCAAATCGCCTGGAGGTTGCAGCGAGTGGGTGGAGAGAACGCGAAGGGGGGTGCAGAGCGGGCCAATCAGGACGCGCGAGAAAGCTGGAGGGGCGGAGCGGAGCGCCGCGCGGGGCAAACGGGGAGGGGTGATGATAGGCGGGGAGAATGGAAATTGACGTGCATAGGCAGCCAATCGGGTTGCGGGAAGGGAGGCGAAGGGGCGGGCAGGAAGGGGCGGGCAGGAAGGGGCGTGTCCGGCGGGCTTCCCGATGCGCATGCGCAAAGATGGCCGCTGGCAAGCGCGGGCGGCGCTCTCGGCGGCCGTGTGCGCGCCCCGCTGGAGCCCGGAGCGGTCCCGCCGCGCCCCCGTTCGTCGCCGTTTCTGCGCGGCCCCGGTGAGTGCCCGGCCCGGCCGGCTCCGCTGCGGCTCCGCCGCCCCGGAGAGTCGGCTCTGGGAGCCGTGCTTGTGGGGAAAACGGGCCCCAATGGCGCGGTCCTCGCGCGGCTGCGCCCCGAGGAGGGTTCGTGGGGGCGGAACACGGGGAGGAGCAGCCAATGGGACGGCGCGGTGGCGTGGAAAGCAGCCAATCCGAAAAAATGCCGAAAAAGAGCCCGCTAGGGTGTATTTTAGCTCACCGGGAAGACTGGGGAGCCCCCTGGGGATAACGTGAATAGAGAAACCTCGACGAGATGTAATGGTCAGTGGCAGAAGTTGATTGACGGGAACCTGAGGAATCCAGCCTAGCAGATCCACCGGTCCTAGTAAAGCCAGGGAAACACAGAAAAGAAACGGAGTGTTTAATTGATACTGGAGTATCTTGTTCTATTTTGAACCAGGAAACGATACCCTCAGATAAAGATTTTGTAACTGTAGTGGGAGCCACTGGCCAACAAAAGAAAGCTTTATTTTTACGGCCAATCAAATATAAGTTAGGAAAACCAGTCGGAATGTATAAGTTCTTCTATATGCCTAGGTCGCCAAAACTGTTACTAAGACGAGACCTGTGAAAACAATTGAAAGCAATCATAACATTCAAACGGGGGAAAGTGAGATTCAAGACAAAAGAGCCGGGATTTTAATTGGCAATGATTCAAACTGACAAGCAAAGCCAAATAGCTCGGGAAATATTGGATCGAGTATTTGCAGGGGTATGGGCTTCGGCAGTTCCTGGTAAATCAAGGAATGCAGAACCAGTGAAAATGAATTTGAAAGCTGGAGCCGGACCAGTCAGAACTAGACCGTATCCTCTGAAATTAGAGCATAGAGAAGGGGTAAAAGAAATGACCGGTAACTTTTTGCAGTTTAGGCTGCTGATAGAAGGTGAGTCAGAAGCGAACACTTCAATCCGGCCTGTAAAGAAACCAGGCAGTAAAAGCTATAGGTTAGTGCAAGATTGGAGAGCAATAAACAAAATTACCGCAGATTGACACCCGGTAGTAGCTAACCCTTACACATTGTTAGATAAATGGCGAGATAATCACAAATGGTCTACCGTGTTGGATTTCAAAGATGCCTTTTTCTGTCTTGCATTAGCCAAAGAGAGTCAGAAGCTTTTTGCTTTTGAGTGGGAAAATCCCTTTACTGGGAGAAAGACCCAATTAACCTGGGTCGTGTCACCCCGGGGATTCAGGAGCAGCCCTGTGATTTTCGGAAACCAGTTAGCACGAGAACGTGACGCCTGGGAAGCTCTTCCGGGCAGTGGGACTTTGTTGTCTCCTTATAGGCACGAAACCCGAAGAGGGTTGTGTGCAATGGACTGTAAGCTGACTGATTTTCTGCGATTAAGTGAGCATGGGGTTTCCCAACAGAAGGCCCGGCTGATGCGGCACCGAGTGACTTATCTGGGATTGGAGATCTCCGGAGGACGGCGAGAGCTGGGGACAGAGCGGAAAGAACCTGTTTGCCGGACGCCGGAACCGGCGACGGTGAAAGGGCTGCGGACGTTTCTTGAAAGGACAGGTTGGTGCGGGCTTTGGATTTGTAATGATGGACTCTCAGTAAAGCCTTTGTACGAACTGTTAAAAGAAAACAGCTCCGAGTTGAATTGGACGGGAGAAGCCGGGAGGGCTTTTTCGCAACTGAAAAAGGAACTGGCGAGGGCTCCGGCCCTGGGCCTCCCAGGTGTCACCAAACCATTTTGGTTGTACTCACACGAAAGGCAAAGTATTGCTTTGGGTGTTCCGGCACAGCGGTTAAGGTCTCCTAAGCGAGCCGTGGTCTGCTTCCCTAAGCAACCAGACAAAGCGAGCAAAGGCCGGCCTGGCTGTCTTTGAGCCGTGGCAGCTGTCGCGCTCGACGTGCGGGAAGCTCGTAAGCTCACTGTGGGACAGCAAATGACTGTATTAGCGTCCCCTGAAATACCAGGCCGTGTGGGTGGAACAAGATGATGGAAATATTGCTACTACTGACATTGTCAATCCAGCTTCTCTCCTCAGTGGGTCTGTTTCGGAGCCTGTGGTGTCCGATTGCTCGGAAACAACAGAAGCTGTTTACTCCAGCGGACCGGATCTAAAGGACCAGCCAGCCACCGGAGGATGCCGAAGGCTCCTGGTTCACCGTCGGAAGCAGCTCTGCGTAAAGCGAGGAGTACGTCAAGCCGGGTGTGCGGTGACAACTACCCACAAGGTAATCGAAACTAAACCTTTACCTGCAGAGACTTCTGCCCAGAAAGCTGCGCTCACACGAGCTTTAGAATTATCCAAAGAGAAGAAGGTTAATATTTGCACTGTTTCAAAGTATGTTTTTAGAATGGTGCGTGCCATTTGAAAAGAACAAAGTTTATTAACAGCAGAAGGAAGACAGATTAAATATGATGCTCCAATTGTTGGAAGCTGTGCCGTTGCTAGAAGAGTTGCCATCGTGCGTTGCAAAGGGCATCGAAAGGGAGCAGTGATCAGGAAACTGGAAATAAATTGGCAGATCGCAGATTATACTGCTAGACAAGCAGTGTCACGGCCCCCCTGCCCTGCCTGGCCTCGCTGGCTTTTCTGTTGTTCTGTGGCGGTCCTTCTCCCGCCCTTTCTAACTGCTTTCCCCTCGCTCCCCCAGCCAGCCATCCCCTCTTTCTTTTCTCTCTTCCTGGGTGTTTTTTTCTTTCTGCGTATCTCTCTCCAGCGGCCCAGCGCCGTTGGTTTGGTTTGTTTTTTTCCGCTCCGGCACCGTCCCGCTCTCTGTGCCTCTTTCCCCTGGCTGTCGTTCTGTGGTGCTCCTCGCGTCTGTGTTTTTGCAATTCCTCCGTCTCTGTCCTGCAGCCCATGCTATTGTCCTGCTCCCTGTCGTCGTTTCTCTCCCTGCATTCTGCCCCCGTCCTTTTTTCCCTTCCTCGCTCCATCTCTCGGTCCTGCTCCCTGCCCGCCCCCGTTCCTGTTTCTCTGCCCTTCTCCTTGTCTTTCCCCTCGTTTCTCTGTCCCGTTGCCTCTTTGTTTTTGTTTCCGTGACGGTCTGCCCCGCTCCCTGTCCCGCGGCCCGGCGCCCGTTTCTCCTTGGTCTGTCTCTCCCGCTGCCCATTCTAGGAGTTTTCCCCACCGTCTGTGTCCTGCTGCTGGTCTCTGATCTTGGCCTCTCCTTCCCTTTGCCCTGCCTCCCTGTCCCTTTTGCCTCTCTCTCTGTGTCGCCTTGTCTTGCTCCCTGTCCCTGTCTTTCTCTGACAAGCTGACCTGCTCCTTGCCCTCCTTTTTCGTGGAATCACAGGCTCATTCTGCTTGGAAAAGACACGTGCCATTTTATAATCTCTCGACTGTTTTGAGAAACTGCCTGGAAGAGATCATTCCTTTTCTTGTTTTCTTTTCTTTTTTTTTTTTCTTTTCTGTTCGTTCGTTTGCAGCGAGGCAGCTCGCGAGGACAGGTGAGCTGCTGGACTCTTGAACAAAAACGTTGAGGGCGAGGAAGGGAATCCTGGCTACGCTTAGGCTTGGGGAAGTGTACGTGGGTATGCGTGTCTGTCGTCCGCGCGGCTCTGGGAAAGCGCGTTCCAGGGCAGCTGAAGCTGCCCGCGGGTCAAGAAGAAGGGCCGGGGGTCTGAAAAGAAGCGGGCGCGCTGCGGCGGCGCGGGGGGGGCGGCGCGCCCGCGCTCGGTGCCGCCGTCTGGTGGCCACAGGCCGGTACTGCAGCTGGGAAGCGGCGCCCTGTGCCCGTGCCGGGGCGGGGGCGAGGGGGGCGCTGCCGCTGCGGGCGGGGTCGTGGCCGTGGCCGTCAGAAAGCGGGGGGGGCAGCGGTCGGACCGGCCGCCGGGAAAAAAATAGAGGCCCCCGGCTGTCGTGGGGCAGCCCCGCTGCGAGGGGGCACGGGCGAGGAGGCGGCAGGAGGCGGCGGCGGTGGCGGCGTCTTCTCGGTCCCGGGCAGAGGGGGGAGAAACCTGCCGGCCGGCGCTCCTTAGGGTTGAGCGTTTCTCTTGTCTTTGTTGACAGTGAATTTATGGGCGCGCTGGAAATAGCCTTGAATGTTTAAACGTAGAACGGAATTTTTAGTGAGAAGTGGCACGGGTATAGTTAATTTTGGAGCACCTGGGTGCCAGTTGGAATGTAAGGAATGAACCGGGATGGAAAGTAGTAATCGAACCTGGGGTTCACTTGTGGGTTTTTTTCCTCGTTAATATGTCGATGGCATGTTGTCCTGCGGCTCGATCCCCGTTCTGTTTAGTGGAGTCTTCAATTGAGGACATTCAGGTAAAAAAATGTGTCCTTCCAGAAAAGGACTAATTGTTCGTAGGGCTGAGAGAGGCTTTTAAGTACGTGATCAGAATCGAAGCTGAATACTACTTTACGATGCTGCTGTTGGTCTTCGCTTTCGTTTGTTTCCCCGCTGCTCCCTAATGTTTGGGAGCTCCAAGTCGGATTTTGTTTTTGTTCAATGACTAAGACGTGTTTTTCCCCCGGGAGGGGCTGTGCTTCAAAATGAATGTGTTTGCTCACAAATGTGCAAGTCCGTTGGTGTAAGACAAACAGAAACCCACCGTAGTCAAGTTCGAAGCGTGTGTCTGGGAGATGGATGGTTTAATTTTACGAGTTCACACCTATGCAATTTTAGCGCCGGAGGAAAATGAAAGCTAAGGGCTTTTTGTGGTGTGGGTAGGCATCCGCACACCTTTTTAGGATAAGCGAATGACCGCGGTTTGTTCTTTACTTTTTAGTTTCCATCTTTGAAGCTGCACGGCCAAACGCGCTCGGGGTCCCCGCAGGGCGGCGAGCAGGCGAGTGAGGATGCAGAGCGGGCCAATCAGACGGCGCGAGCAAGGTTGAGGGGCGGAGCGCTGATAGGCGGCGAGAATGGCGATTGACGTGCGTAGGCAGCCAATGAGGTTGGCGGAGGGGCGGTGCTTGTGAAGTCCCTACTGCGCATGCCCAAATGGGCGCAGTCCTCAGTCAGGTCCGGCGCAGGCGCGGGCTTGTGGGGGCGGAGCGCGGGAAGGAGCATCCAATAGGAGGGCAGCGCGGTGGGGTGGAAAGCAGCCAATGAGAGCGCGCCGACTCAATCCGGTTGGAATAGCTAGCTCCCTGGCAAGCGTGTCCGTGGTGTCTCGGGGGGGTACCGGGAATGAACGGGACGGGCGTCGGGGCGAGGGACGGGAGGCTGCGGAGCTCTCGCTGCGGCCGGCTCCCGGGGATCTGGAGGCAGGCGGTTCAGGGCAGGGCAGTCCTTCGTGAGGTCCCCGGAGCCGGCAGAGGGGCATGAGGTGACAGGCGGGAACCTCCCGCCGGGTGTCGGTGCCCGCTGAGCGCGGCGGGACGGTGGGAGGGAGCGAGGGGAACGGAGCGGCGAAATAGGCGGCAGGTGAGTGCGGGCGTGGCGAGGGTGACCGTGACGTTGGAACAGGAGGAACGGGATGGGCCAGTGCGGTGGGGAGGTGTTTAGTTAGGTTTCCCCCTCCTGTCCTCATGGCCGAGCTCGCGAAGCTGGTGAGAGGCGTGTGACTCTTAGGGCAGGTGGGCTAACGGTCTGTGGCCTGGAGCCGCGTCTCCGGTGCAGCGCCCGTTCCCGGTATTGCAGTCTCTCCGGGAGCGGCGCAGCCCCCTTTTGTCAGGGGGATGTTTAAAAACAGAGCTAAGGTGCGGTTGCAGGCTCGGTGGCGTGGCGAGTGGGGTGCCGCTTTGGCGGAAGTGCGGAAGCTCAGGGCGAGGCCCGGCGGGTTCTGTGTCCGTACGTGCGATTGGGTGTGTCCACCCACGCCAGGCTCAGGGTCCTTCCCGGCCCGAGCGCCCTCCCCGTGGAGAGGAGCCCCGTGGAGCCGTGGCACCCACGCGCTCAGCTTCCCCTTTCTGGACAACGTGGCACAAGAGAAGGAAAAAGAAAACGCGCACACAAAAAGACAGCGCAAGGCCTCGCGCCCAATATGCACGTGGCTTTGCGCTTCGGGCGGGGAGGCGATGGGCGGAGGGAATGGCAATTCAAGTGCAGAGCGGGCCGATCGCGTGCTTGCATGCTGCCGCGGGCCGGGGACAGCCGGGGTCGGGACTCAGAGGCGCTGCCTCCGGGTGCCGTCGGCCAGCAGAGCAAGCCGGGCGCGTTAGCCTCCCGGCACCGGGCTGGCGGGCGGCGGTGTTCGTTTTTGGGACTTGCGGCCGTCCCTGCGACAGGGGCGCTTTCCTGCCGCGGCTCTCTGTTTTTTTTTGTTTTGTTTTTGGTTTGGGTTTTTTTTGCGGGATTCCCGCGGAACGCGGCCCGCCTGCTGGCCCGGGGCTGCCGCGCCGGGTCTCAGTGCTGCCGTCCTGTGGGCAAAGCGCGGTACTGCAGGCGGCCGCCCCAATGCGGTGCCGCGGCGCGCCTCGGTGCTGCCGTCGTGTGGCGAAACTCGGGTACTGCAGCGCACGGCCAGCGAGCGCTGCCGCTGGGCGATGGCGCAGGCGCCCGTGCCAAAGGAAATGCCAAAGGAAAATGGAAGAGAAGGGTTTTTTCTGGTGTAAGTAACCATCCGCACGCCTTTTTAGTATAAAGTGAATGACCGCGGTTGGTTCTTTGCTTTTTAGTGTCACTCTCTGGAGCTGCACGCTTTCAGCTTTACTGACTGAGCCAGATGCGTAGCAGCAGCAGCAGCAGCAGCAGCAGCAGCAGCGTCGCGAGGGCCGGAGCTGTGGCGGCGGATCCGTGAGCGCAGATCCCGCTGGCGGCGCGAGCCCGTCCCGCGGCCTCGCTGGGGTTGTCTCCTGCGGCGGTGCCGGAGGGAAGGGGCGAGACGCTTTCTAGCGTCAGCGAGAGCGTTTCCTTGTCCGCTGAGTGTGTCCCAAATGGTGTCAGTTTGTCTTAATGTTGTCTTGAATTGCTCAAATCGCTCTGGCTTTTAAAAGATGCCTTGTGTTTCAAGGTGGCCCATTTCCCCCAAATCCTCCGTTAGCTCAGCTGCTCTCCTCTCCCTTATTCCGACTGAATTCCTCTGCTTTCTTCTGCGCTCTTTTTTTTCAGACGCCGAACTCTAATTTGGAATTTTTGTTTTTCAGAGGGGGAGCTGTGAACGCCTGATGCCCCCTTCTGGGGCTGCGCACAGAGAGCGTGACCCGCCACAGCAGCTGAGAAACACGCCGAACACCCTGAGTCTGCATGTGCAATGGGGAAAATAATAAGAAAAAGAAGAATTTTAGGCCCTGGGGAAAGCGAACTCTCCCTGGATGCGCGCAGCTGGAAAGCAAAACGAACCGTATTTTCGTGCATTGAACCAAAAGCATGTTGTGAAAAAGTGCCAAAACCTCTCAAAATTAGGCGTTTTGGAAGAGTTTAAGAAAAACAAACAAACAAACAAACTTGTCTTACGGACAGGCACACTGCCCCCCTTTTTGGGGCAAATACGGAGTGAAACGCCAGCAGTTGCAGGGGCATTGCTGGGGATGATCCGGTGTGGAGTCTCTGTCGTGGGTCGGTTCTTCAGAGCGAATTCTCCTTGGCGGGTTGTCCCAGGTGAGTCGTCTGCTGTGGGTGGTCCCGGGTGGACCCCCCAGGTGCAGGTCACCCCCACACACGTCCCGTGCCCACCCCCCGCCCCGCCCCGCGCACCTTTCTACTCGCACTGCCTCCCGCGTGTCTCTGCCCCTCCCCAAAAGATTTCTCTCCAAACGTGCCCCACGGGCATTTTTTCCCCCGTGAGACGTGTCCCCGCTCCCTCCTCTCTCCTCTCCGGCCCCCCCGTTCCACACTGCCCCCCCGTCGCCCCTTTGCTCGCGGACCCCCAGGGCACCTGCGCTGCCCCAAAGCGCCCGTTGTCTCCCCCCGTAGCTCTGTCCTCCCCACCCACTCGCTGCTCTGCAGCCCAGCCCCATGGCAGTTGTTTTCCCTGGGAAGCTATATTTCTATTTCTAGTCATATATATTTATGCGTATATATATACACACATATGAAATTATTTTTAAGTTTCTGTAGATGATATATAGAGAGATACCTATATGTATATTTTATATATGTGTGTATATATATATGTATGCAGATGGAGCATCCGAGGGCTCTAACGGACCGAGAAAGAACTAGAAATGGAAACAGAAGTTAAATAGAAGGGAAAGCCGCGCCGGCTGTGCAAATCGCCTGGAGGTTGCAGCGAGTGGGTGGAGAGAACGCGAAGGGGGGTGCAGAGCGGGCCAATCAGGACGCGCGAGAAAGCTGGAGGGGCGGAGCGGAGCGCCGCGCGGGGCAAACGGGGAGGGGTGATGATAGGCGGGGAGAATGGAAATTGACGTGCATAGGCAGCCAATCGGGTTGCGGGAAGGGAGGCGAAGGGGCGGGCAGGAAGGGGCGGGCAGGAAGGGGCGTGTCCGGCGGGCTTCCCGATGCGCATGCGCAAAGATGGCCGCTGGCAAGCGCGGGCGGCGCTCTCGGCGGCCGTGTGCGCGCCCCGCTGGAGCCCGGAGCGGTCCCGCCGCGCCCCCGTTCGTCGCCGTTTCTGCGCGGCCCCGGTGAGTGCCCGGCCCGGCCGGCTCCGCTGCGGCTCCGCCGCCCCGGAGAGTCGGCTCTGGGAGCCGTGCTTGTGGGGAAAACGGGCCCCAATGGCGCGGTCCTCGCGCGGCTGCGCCCCGAGGAGGGTTCGTGGGGGCGGAACACGGGGAGGAGCAGCCAATGGGACGGCGCGGTGGCGTGGAAAGCAGCCAATCCGAAAAAATGCCGAAAAAGAGCCCGCTAGGGTGTATTTTAGCTCACCGGGAAGACTGGGGAGCCCCCTGGGGATAACGTGAATAGAGAAACCTCGACGAGATGTAATGGTCAGTGGCAGAAGTTGATTGACGGGAACCTGAGGAATCCAGCCTAGCAGATCCACCGGTCCTAGTAAAGCCAGGGAAACACAGAAAAGAAACGGAGTGTTTAATTGATACTGGAGTATCTTGTTCTATTTTGAACCAGGAAACGATACCCTCAGATAAAGATTTTGTAACTGTAGTGGGAGCCACTGGCCAACAAAAGAAAGCTTTATTTTTACGGCCAATCAAATATAAGTTAGGAAAACCAGTCGGAATGTATAAGTTCTTCTATATGCCTAGGTCGCCAAAACTGTTACTAAGACGAGACCTGTGAAAACAATTGAAAGCAATCATAACATTCAAACGGGGGAAAGTGAGATTCAAGACAAAAGAGCCGGGATTTTAATTGGCAATGATTCAAACTGACAAGCAAAGCCAAATAGCTCGGGAAATATTGGATCGAGTATTTGCAGGGGTATGGGCTTCGGCAGTTCCTGGTAAATCAAGGAATGCAGAACCAGTGAAAATGAATTTGAAAGCTGGAGCCGGACCAGTCAGAACTAGACCGTATCCTCTGAAATTAGAGCATAGAGAAGGGGTAAAAGAAATGACCGGTAACTTTTTGCAGTTTAGGCTGCTGATAGAAGGTGAGTCAGAAGCGAACACTTCAATCCGGCCTGTAAAGAAACCAGGCAGTAAAAGCTATAGGTTAGTGCAAGATTGGAGAGCAATAAACAAAATTACCGCAGATTGACACCCGGTAGTAGCTAACCCTTACACATTGTTAGATAAATGGCGAGATAATCACAAATGGTCTACCGTGTTGGATTTCAAAGATGCCTTTTTCTGTCTTGCATTAGCCAAAGAGAGTCAGAAGCTTTTTGCTTTTGAGTGGGAAAATCCCTTTACTGGGAGAAAGACCCAATTAACCTGGGTCGTGTCACCCCGGGGATTCAGGAGCAGCCCTGTGATTTTCGGAAACCAGTTAGCACGAGAACGTGACGCCTGGGAAGCTCTTCCGGGCAGTGGGACTTTGTTGTCTCCTTATAGGCACGAAACCCGAAGAGGGTTGTGTGCAATGGACTGTAAGCTGACTGATTTTCTGCGATTAAGTGAGCATGGGGTTTCCCAACAGAAGGCCCGGCTGATGCGGCACCGAGTGACTTATCTGGGATTGGAGATCTCCGGAGGACGGCGAGAGCTGGGGACAGAGCGGAAAGAACCTGTTTGCCGGACGCCGGAACCGGCGACGGTGAAAGGGCTGCGGACGTTTCTTGAAAGGACAGGTTGGTGCGGGCTTTGGATTTGTAATGATGGACTCTCAGTAAAGCCTTTGTACGAACTGTTAAAAGAAAACAGCTCCGAGTTGAATTGGACGGGAGAAGCCGGGAGGGCTTTTTCGCAACTGAAAAAGGAACTGGCGAGGGCTCCGGCCCTGGGCCTCCCAGGTGTCACCAAACCATTTTGGTTGTACTCACACGAAAGGCAAAGTATTGCTTTGGGTGTTCCGGCACAGCGGTTAAGGTCTCCTAAGCGAGCCGTGGTCTGCTTCCCTAAGCAACCAGACAAAGCGAGCAAAGGCCGGCCTGGCTGTCTTTGAGCCGTGGCAGCTGTCGCGCTCGACGTGCGGGAAGCTCGTAAGCTCACTGTGGGACAGCAAATGACTGTATTAGCGTCCCCTGAAATACCAGGCCGTGTGGGTGGAACAAGATGATGGAAATATTGCTACTACTGACATTGTCAATCCAGCTTCTCTCCTCAGTGGGTCTGTTTCGGAGCCTGTGGTGTCCGATTGCTCGGAAACAACAGAAGCTGTTTACTCCAGCGGACCGGATCTAAAGGACCAGCCAGCCACCGGAGGATGCCGAAGGCTCCTGGTTCACCGTCGGAAGCAGCTCTGCGTAAAGCGAGGAGTACGTCAAGCCGGGTGTGCGGTGACAACTACCCACAAGGTAATCGAAACTAAACCTTTACCTGCAGAGACTTCTGCCCAGAAAGCTGCGCTCACACGAGCTTTAGAATTATCCAAAGAGAAGAAGGTTAATATTTGCACTGTTTCAAAGTATGTTTTTAGAATGGTGCGTGCCATTTGAAAAGAACAAAGTTTATTAACAGCAGAAGGAAGACAGATTAAATATGATGCTCCAATTGTTGGAAGCTGTGCCGTTGCTAGAAGAGTTGCCATCGTGCGTTGCAAAGGGCATCGAAAGGGAGCAGTGATCAGGAAACTGGAAATAAATTGGCAGATCGCAGATTATACTGCTAGACAAGCAGTGTCACGGCCCCCCTGCCCTGCCTGGCCTCGCTGGCTTTTCTGTTGTTCTGTGGCGGTCCTTCTCCCGCCCTTTCTAACTGCTTTCCCCTCGCTCCCCCAGCCAGCCATCCCCTCTTTCTTTTCTCTCTTCCTGGGTGTTTTTTTCTTTCTGCGTATCTCTCTCCAGCGGCCCAGCGCCGTTGGTTTGGTTTGTTTTTTTCCGCTCCGGCACCGTCCCGCTCTCTGTGCCTCTTTCCCCTGGCTGTCGTTCTGTGGTGCTCCTCGCGTCTGTGTTTTTGCAATTCCTCCGTCTCTGTCCTGCAGCCCATGCTATTGTCCTGCTCCCTGTCGTCGTTTCTCTCCCTGCATTCTGCCCCCGTCCTTTTTTCCCTTCCTCGCTCCATCTCTCGGTCCTGCTCCCTGCCCGCCCCCGTTCCTGTTTCTCTGCCCTTCTCCTTGTCTTTCCCCTCGTTTCTCTGTCCCGTTGCCTCTTTGTTTTTGTTTCCGTGACGGTCTGCCCCGCTCCCTGTCCCGCGGCCCGGCGCCCGTTTCTCCTTGGTCTGTCTCTCCCGCTGCCCATTCTAGGAGTTTTCCCCACCGTCTGTGTCCTGCTGCTGGTCTCTGATCTTGGCCTCTCCTTCCCTTTGCCCTGCCTCCCTGTCCCTTTTGCCTCTCTCTCTGTGTCGCCTTGTCTTGCTCCCTGTCCCTGTCTTTCTCTGACAAGCTGACCTGCTCCTTGCCCTCCTTTTTCGTGGAATCACAGGCTCATTCTGCTTGGAAAAGACACGTGCCATTTTATAATCTCTCGACTGTTTTGAGAAACTGCCTGGAAGAGATCATTCCTTTTCTTGTTTTCTTTTCTTTTTTTTTTTTCTTTTCTGTTCGTTCGTTTGCAGCGAGGCAGCTCGCGAGGACAGGTGAGCTGCTGGACTCTTGAACAAAAACGTTGAGGGCGAGGAAGGGAATCCTGGCTACGCTTAGGCTTGGGGAAGTGTACGTGGGTATGCGTGTCTGTCGTCCGCGCGGCTCTGGGAAAGCGCGTTCCAGGGCAGCTGAAGCTGCCCGCGGGTCAAGAAGAAGGGCCGGGGGTCTGAAAAGAAGCGGGCGCGCTGCGGCGGCGCGGGGGGGGCGGCGCGCCCGCGCTCGGTGCCGCCGTCTGGTGGCCACAGGCCGGTACTGCAGCTGGGAAGCGGCGCCCTGTGCCCGTGCCGGGGCGGGGGCGAGGGGGGCGCTGCCGCTGCGGGCGGGGTCGTGGCCGTGGCCGTCAGAAAGCGGGGGGGGCAGCGGTCGGACCGGCCGCCGGGAAAAAAATAGAGGCCCCCGGCTGTCGTGGGGCAGCCCCGCTGCGAGGGGGCACGGGCGAGGAGGCGGCAGGAGGCGGCGGCGGTGGCGGCGTCTTCTCGGTCCCGGGCAGAGGGGGGAGAAACCTGCCGGCCGGCGCTCCTTAGGGTTGAGCGTTTCTCTTGTCTTTGTTGACAGTGAATTTATGGGCGCGCTGGAAATAGCCTTGAATGTTTAAACGTAGAACGGAATTTTTAGTGAGAAGTGGCACGGGTATAGTTAATTTTGGAGCACCTGGGTGCCAGTTGGAATGTAAGGAATGAACCGGGATGGAAAGTAGTAATCGAACCTGGGGTTCACTTGTGGGTTTTTTTCCTCGTTAATATGTCGATGGCATGTTGTCCTGCGGCTCGATCCCCGTTCTGTTTAGTGGAGTCTTCAATTGAGGACATTCAGGTAAAAAAATGTGTCCTTCCAGAAAAGGACTAATTGTTCGTAGGGCTGAGAGAGGCTTTTAAGTACGTGATCAGAATCGAAGCTGAATACTACTTTACGATGCTGCTGTTGGTCTTCGCTTTCGTTTGTTTCCCCGCTGCTCCCTAATGTTTGGGAGCTCCAAGTCGGATTTTGTTTTTGTTCAATGACTAAGACGTGTTTTTCCCCCGGGAGGGGCTGTGCTTCAAAATGAATGTGTTTGCTCACAAATGTGCAAGTCCGTTGGTGTAAGACAAACAGAAACCCACCGTAGTCAAGTTCGAAGCGTGTGTCTGGGAGATGGATGGTTTAATTTTACGAGTTCACACCTATGCAATTTTAGCGCCGGAGGAAAATGAAAGCTAAGGGCTTTTTGTGGTGTGGGTAGGCATCCGCACACCTTTTTAGGATAAGCGAATGACCGCGGTTTGTTCTTTACTTTTTAGTTTCCATCTTTGAAGCTGCACGGCCAAACGCGCTCGGGGTCCCCGCAGGGCGGCGAGCAGGCGAGTGAGGATGCAGAGCGGGCCAATCAGACGGCGCGAGCAAGGTTGAGGGGCGGAGCGCTGATAGGCGGCGAGAATGGCGATTGACGTGCGTAGGCAGCCAATGAGGTTGGCGGAGGGGCGGTGCTTGTGAAGTCCCTACTGCGCATGCCCAAATGGGCGCAGTCCTCAGTCAGGTCCGGCGCAGGCGCGGGCTTGTGGGGGCGGAGCGCGGGAAGGAGCATCCAATAGGAGGGCAGCGCGGTGGGGTGGAAAGCAGCCAATGAGAGCGCGCCGACTCAATCCGGTTGGAATAGCTAGCTCCCTGGCAAGCGTGTCCGTGGTGTCTCGGGGGGGTACCGGGAATGAACGGGACGGGCGTCGGGGCGAGGGACGGGAGGCTGCGGAGCTCTCGCTGCGGCCGGCTCCCGGGGATCTGGAGGCAGGCGGTTCAGGGCAGGGCAGTCCTTCGTGAGGTCCCCGGAGCCGGCAGAGGGGCATGAGGTGACAGGCGGGAACCTCCCGCCGGGTGTCGGTGCCCGCTGAGCGCGGCGGGACGGTGGGAGGGAGCGAGGGGAACGGAGCGGCGAAATAGGCGGCAGGTGAGTGCGGGCGTGGCGAGGGTGACCGTGACGTTGGAACAGGAGGAACGGGATGGGCCAGTGCGGTGGGGAGGTGTTTAGTTAGGTTTCCCCCTCCTGTCCTCATGGCCGAGCTCGCGAAGCTGGTGAGAGGCGTGTGACTCTTAGGGCAGGTGGGCTAACGGTCTGTGGCCTGGAGCCGCGTCTCCGGTGCAGCGCCCGTTCCCGGTATTGCAGTCTCTCCGGGAGCGGCGCAGCCCCCTTTTGTCAGGGGGATGTTTAAAAACAGAGCTAAGGTGCGGTTGCAGGCTCGGTGGCGTGGCGAGTGGGGTGCCGCTTTGGCGGAAGTGCGGAAGCTCAGGGCGAGGCCCGGCGGGTTCTGTGTCCGTACGTGCGATTGGGTGTGTCCACCCACGCCAGGCTCAGGGTCCTTCCCGGCCCGAGCGCCCTCCCCGTGGAGAGGAGCCCCGTGGAGCCGTGGCACCCACGCGCTCAGCTTCCCCTTTCTGGACAACGTGGCACAAGAGAAGGAAAAAGAAAACGCGCACACAAAAAGACAGCGCAAGGCCTCGCGCCCAATATGCACGTGGCTTTGCGCTTCGGGCGGGGAGGCGATGGGCGGAGGGAATGGCAATTCAAGTGCAGAGCGGGCCGATCGCGTGCTTGCATGCTGCCGCGGGCCGGGGACAGCCGGGGTCGGGACTCAGAGGCGCTGCCTCCGGGTGCCGTCGGCCAGCAGAGCAAGCCGGGCGCGTTAGCCTCCCGGCACCGGGCTGGCGGGCGGCGGTGTTCGTTTTTGGGACTTGCGGCCGTCCCTGCGACAGGGGCGCTTTCCTGCCGCGGCTCTCTGTTTTTTTTTGTTTTGTTTTTGGTTTGGGTTTTTTTTGCGGGATTCCCGCGGAACGCGGCCCGCCTGCTGGCCCGGGGCTGCCGCGCCGGGTCTCAGTGCTGCCGTCCTGTGGGCAAAGCGCGGTACTGCAGGCGGCCGCCCCAATGCGGTGCCGCGGCGCGCCTCGGTGCTGCCGTCGTGTGGCGAAACTCGGGTACTGCAGCGCACGGCCAGCGAGCGCTGCCGCTGGGCGATGGCGCAGGCGCCCGTGCCAAAGGAAATGCCAAAGGAAAATGGAAGAGAAGGGTTTTTTCTGGTGTAAGTAACCATCCGCACGCCTTTTTAGTATAAAGTGAATGACCGCGGTTGGTTCTTTGCTTTTTAGTGTCACTCTCTGGAGCTGCACGCTTTCAGCTTTACTGACTGAGCCAGATGCGTAGCAGCAGCAGCAGCAGCAGCAGCAGCAGCAGCGTCGCGAGGGCCGGAGCTGTGGCGGCGGATCCGTGAGCGCAGATCCCGCTGGCGGCGCGAGCCCGTCCCGCGGCCTCGCTGGGGTTGTCTCCTGCGGCGGTGCCGGAGGGAAGGGGCGAGACGCTTTCTAGCGTCAGCGAGAGCGTTTCCTTGTCCGCTGAGTGTGTCCCAAATGGTGTCAGTTTGTCTTAATGTTGTCTTGAATTGCTCAAATCGCTCTGGCTTTTAAAAGATGCCTTGTGTTTCAAGGTGGCCCATTTCCCCCAAATCCTCCGTTAGCTCAGCTGCTCTCCTCTCCCTTATTCCGACTGAATTCCTCTGCTTTCTTCTGCGCTCTTTTTTTTCAGACGCCGAACTCTAATTTGGAATTTTTGTTTTTCAGAGGGGGAGCTGTGAACGCCTGATGCCCCCTTCTGGGGCTGCGCACAGAGAGCGTGACCCGCCACAGCAGCTGAGAAACACGCCGAACACCCTGAGTCTGCATGTGCAATGGGGAAAATAATAAGAAAAAGAAGAATTTTAGGCCCTGGGGAAAGCGAACTCTCCCTGGATGCGCGCAGCTGGAAAGCAAAACGAACCGTATTTTCGTGCATTGAACCAAAAGCATGTTGTGAAAAAGTGCCAAAACCTCTCAAAATTAGGCGTTTTGGAAGAGTTTAAGAAAAACAAACAAACAAACAAACTTGTCTTACGGACAGGCACACTGCCCCCCTTTTTGGGGCAAATACGGAGTGAAACGCCAGCAGTTGCAGGGGCATTGCTGGGGATGATCCGGTGTGGAGTCTCTGTCGTGGGTCGGTTCTTCAGAGCGAATTCTCCTTGGCGGGTTGTCCCAGGTGAGTCGTCTGCTGTGGGTGGTCCCGGGTGGACCCCCCAGGTGCAGGTCACCCCCACACACGTCCCGTGCCCACCCCCCGCCCCGCCCCGCGCACCTTTCTACTCGCACTGCCTCCCGCGTGTCTCTGCCCCTCCCCAAAAGATTTCTCTCCAAACGTGCCCCACGGGCATTTTTTCCCCCGTGAGACGTGTCCCCGCTCCCTCCTCTCTCCTCTCCGGCCCCCCCGTTCCACACTGCCCCCCCGTCGCCCCTTTGCTCGCGGACCCCCAGGGCACCTGCGCTGCCCCAAAGCGCCCGTTGTCTCCCCCCGTAGCTCTGTCCTCCCCACCCACTCGCTGCTCTGCAGCCCAGCCCCATGGCAGTTGTTTTCCCTGGGAAGCTATATTTCTATTTCTAGTCATATATATTTATGCGTATATATATACACACATATGAAATTATTTTTAAGTTTCTGTAGATGATATATAGAGAGATACCTATATGTATATTTTATATATGTGTGTATATATATATGTATGCAGATGGAGCATCCGAGGGCTCTAACGGACCGAGAAAGAACTAGAAATGGAAACAGAAGTTAAATAGAAGGGAAAGCCGCGCCGGCTGTGCAAATCGCCTGGAGGTTGCAGCGAGTGGGTGGAGAGAACGCGAAGGGCGGTGCAGAGCGGGCCAATCAGGACGCGCGAGAAAGCTGGAGGGGCGGAGCGGAGCGCCGCGCGGGGCAAACGGGGAGGGGTGATGATAGGCGGGGAGAATGGAGATTGACGTGCATAGGCAGCCAATCGGGTTGCGGGAAGGGAGGCGAAGGGGCGGGCAGGAAGGGGCGGGCAGGAAGGGGCGTGTCCGGCGGGCTTCCCGATGCGCATGCGCAAAGATGGCCGCTGGCAAGCGCGGGCGGCGCTCTCGGCGGCCGTGTGCGCGCCCCGCTGGAGCCCGGAGCGGTCCCGCCGCGCCCCCGTTCGTCGCCGTTTCTGCGCGGCCCCGGTGAGTGCCCGGCCCGGCCGGCTCCGCGGCGGCTCCGCCGCCCCGGAGAGTCGGCTCTGGGAGCCGTGCTTGTGGGGAAAACGGGCCCCAATGGCGCGGTCCTCGCGCGGCTGCGCCCCGAGGAGGGTTCGTGGGGGCGGAACACGGGGAGGAGCAGCCAATGGGACGGCGCGGTGGCGTGGAAAGCAGCCAATCCGAAAAAATGCCGAAAAAGAGCCCGCTAGGGTGTATTTTAGCTCACCGGGAAGACTGGGGAGCCACCTGGGGATAACGTGAATAGAGAAACCTCGATGAGATGTAATGGTCAGTGGCAGAAGTTGATTGACGGGAACCTGAGGAATCCAGCCTAGCAGATCCACCGGTCCTAGTAAAGCCAGGGAAACACAGAAAAGAAACGGAGTGTTTAATTGATACTGGAGTATCTTGTTCTATTTTGAACCAGGAAACGATACCCTCAGATAAAGATTTTGTAACTGTAGTGGGAGCCACTGGCCAACAAAAGAAAGCTTTATTTTTACGGCCAATCAAATATAAGTTAGGAAAACCAGTCGGAATGTATAAGTTCTTCTATATGCCTAGGTCGCCAAAACTGTTACTAAGACGAGACCTGTGAAAACAATTGAAAGCAATCATAACATTCAAACGGGGGAAAGTGAGATTCAAGACAAAAGAGCCGGGATTTTAATTGGCAATGATTCAAACTGACAAGCAAAGCCAAATAGCTCGGGAAGTATTGGATCGAGTATTTGCAGGGGTATGGGCTTCGGCAGTTCCTGGTAAATCAAGGAATGCAGAACCAGTGAAAATGAATTTGAAAGCTGGAGCCGGACCAGTCAGAACTAGACCGTATCCTCTGAAATTAGAGCATAGAGAAGGGGTAAAAGAAATGACCGGTAACTTTTTGCAGTTTAGGCTGCTGATAGAAGGTGAGTCAGAAGCGAACACTTCAATCCGGCCTGTAAAGAAACCAGGCAGTAAAAGCTATAGGTTAGTGCAAGATTGGAGAGCAATAAACAAAATTACCGCAGATTGACACCCGGTAGTAGCTAACCCTTACACATTGTTAGATAAATGGCGAGATAATCACAAATGGTCTACCGTGTTGGATTTCAAAGATGCCTTTGTCTGTCTTGCATTAGCCAAAGAGAGTCAGAAGCTTTTTGCTTTTGAGTGGGAAAATCCCTTTACTGGGAGAAAGACCCAATTAACCTGGGTCGTGTCACCCCGGGGATTCAGGAGCAGCCCTGTGATTTTCGGAAACCAGTTAGCACGAGAACGTGACGCCTGGGAAGCTCTTCCGGGCAGTGGGACTTTGTTGTCTCCTTATAGGCACGAAACCCGAAGAGGGTTGTGTGCAATGGACTGTAAGCTGACTGATTTTCTGCGATTAAGTGAGCATGGGGTTTCCCAACAGAAGGCCCGGCTGATGCGGCACCGAGTGACTTATCTGGGATTGGAGATCTCCGGAGGACGGCGAGAGCTGGGGACAGAGCGGAAAGAACCTGTTTGCCGGACGCCGGAACCGGCGACGGTGAAAGGGCTGCGGACGTTTCTTGAAAGGACAGGTTGGTGCGGGCTTTGGATTTGTAATGATGGACTCTCAGTAAAGCCTTTGTACGAACTGTTAAAAGAAAACAGCTCCGAGTTGAATTGGACGGGAGAAGCCGGGAGGGCTTTTTCGCAACTGAAAAAGGAACTGGCGAGGGCTCCGGCCCTGGGCCTCCCAGGTGTCACCAAACCATTTTGGTTGTACTCACACGAAAGGCAAAGTATTGCTTTGGGTGTTCCGGCACAGCGGTTAAGGTCTCCTAAGCGAGCCGTGGTCTGCTTCCCTAAGCAACCAGACGAAGCGAGCAAAGGCCGGCCTGGCTGTCTTTGAGCCGTGGCAGCTGTCGCGCTCGACGTGCGGGAAGCTCGTAAGCTCACTGTGGGACAGCAAATGACTGTATTAGCGTCCCCTGAAATACCAGGCCGTGTGGGTGGAACAAGATGATGGAAATATTGCTACTACTGACATTGTCAATCCAGCTTCTCTCCTCAGTGGGTCTGTTTCGGAGCCTGTGGTGTCCGATTGCTCGGAAACAACAGAAGCTGTTTACTCCAGCGGACCGGATCTAAAGGACCAGCCAGCCACCGGAGGATGCCGAAGGCTCCTGGTTCACCGTCGGAAGCAGCTCTGCGTAAAGCGAGGAGTACGTCAAGCCGGGTGTGCGGTGACAACTACCCACAAGGTAATCGAAACTAAACCTTTACCTGCAGAGACTTCTGCCCAGAAAGCTGCGCTCACACGAGCTTTAGAATTATCCAAAGAGAAGGAGGTTAATATTTGCACTGTTTCAAAGTATGTTTTTAGAATGGTGCGTGCCATTTGAAAAGAACAAAGTTTATTAACAGCAGAAGGAAGACAGATTAAATATGATGCTCCAATTGTTGGAAGCTGTGCCGTTGCTAGAAGAGTTGCCATCGTGCGTTGCAAAGGGCATCGAAAGGGAGCAGTGATCAGGAAACTGGAAATAAATTGGCAGATCGCAGATTATACTGCTAGACAAGCAGTGTCACGGCCCCCCTGCCCTGCCTGGCCTCGCTGGCTTTTCTGTTGTTCTGTGGCGGTCCTTCTCCGGCCCTTTCTAACTGCTTTCCCCTCGCTCCCCCAGCCAGCCATCCCCTCTTTCTTTTCTCTCTTCCTGGGTGTTTTTTTCTTTCTGCGTATCTCTCTCCAGCGGCCCAGCGCCGTTGGTTTGGTTTGTTTTTTTCCGCTCCGGCACCGTCCCGCTCTCTGTGCCTCTTTCCCCTGGCTGTCGTTCTGTGGTGCTCCTCGCGTCTGTGTTTTTGCAATTCCTCCGTCTCTGTCCTGCAGCCCATGCTATTGTCCTGCTCCCTGTCGTCGTTTCTCTCCCTGCATTCTGCCCCCGTCCTTTTTTCCCTTCCTCGCTCCATCTCTCGGTCCTGCTCCCTGCCCGCCCCCGTTCCTGTTTCTCTGCCCTTCTCCTTGTCTTTCCCCTCGTTTCTCTGTCCCGTTGCCTCTTTGTTTTTGTTTCCGTGACGGTCTGCCCCGCTCCCTGTCCCGCGGCCCGGCGCCCGTTTCTCCTTGGTCTGTCTCTCCCGCTGCCCATTCTAGGAGTTTTCCCCACCGTCTGTGTCCTGCTGCTGGTCTCTGATCTTGGCCTCTCCTTCCCTTTGCCCTGCCTCCCTGTCCCTTTTGCCTCTCTCTCTGTGTCGCCTTGTCTTGCTCCCTGTCCCTGTCTTTCTCTGACAAGCTGACCTGCTCCTTGCCCTCCTTTTTCGTGGAATCACAGGCTCATTCTGCTTGGAAAAGACACGTGCCATTTTATAATCTCTCGACTGTTTTGAGAAACTGCCTGGAAGAGATCATTCCTTTTCTTGTTTTCTTTTCTTTTTTTTTTTTCTTTTCTGTTCGTTCGTTTGCAGCGAGGCAGCTCGCGAGGACAGGTGAGCTGCTGGACTCTTGAACAAAAACGTTGAGGGCGAGGAAGGGAATCCTGGCTACGCTTAGGCTTGGGGAAGTGTACGTGGGTATGCGTGTCTGTCGTCCGCGCGGCTCTGGGAAAGCGCGTTCCAGGGCAGCTGAAGCTGCCCGCGGGTCAAGAAGAAGGGCCGGGGGTCTGAAAAGAAGCGGGCGCGCTGCGGCGGCGCGGGGGGGGCGGCGCGCCCGCGCTCGGTGCCGCCGTCTGGTGGCCACAGGCCGGTACTGCAGCTGGGAAGCGGCGCCCTGTGCCCGTGCCGGGGCGGGGGCGAGGGGGGCGCTGCCGCTGCGGGCGGGGTCGTGGCCGTGGCCGTCAGAAAGCGGGGGGGGCAGCGGTCGGACCGGCCGCCGGGAAAAAAATAGAGGCCCCCGGCTGTCGTGGGGCAGCCCCGCTGCGAGGGGGCACGGGCGAGGAGGCGGCAAGAGGCGGCGGCGGTGGCGGCGTCTTCTCGGTCCCGGGCAGAGGGGGGAGAAACCTGCCGGCCGGCGCTCCTTAGGGTTGAGCGTTTCTCTTGTCTTTGTTGACAGTGAATTTATGGGCGCGCTGGAAATAGCCTTGAATGTTTAAACGTAGAACGGAATTTTTAGTGAGAAGTGGCACGGGTATAGTTAATTTTGGAGCACCTGGGTGCCAGTTGGAATGTAAGGAATGAACCGGGATGGAAAGTAGTAATCGAACCTGGGGTTCACTTGTGGGTTTTTTTCCTCGTTAATATGTCGATGGCATGTTGTCCTGCGGCTCGATCCCCGTTCTGTTTAGTGGAGTCTTCAATTGAGGACATTCAGGTAAAAAAATGTGTCCTTCCAGAAAAGGACTAATTGTTCGTAGGGCTGAGAGAGGCTTTTAAGTACGTGATCAGAATCGAAGCTGAATACTACTTTACGATGCTGCTGTTGGTCTTCGCTTTCGTTTGTTTCCCCGCTGCTCCCTAATGTTTGGGAGCTCCAAGTCGGATTTTGTTTTTGTTCAATGACTAAGACGTGTTTTTCCCCCGGGAGGGGCTGTGCTTCAAAATGAATGTGTTTGCTCACAAATGTGCAAGTCCGTTGGTGTAAGACAAACAGAAACCCACCGTAGTCAAGTTCGAAGCGTGTGTCTGGGAGATGGATGGTTTAATTTTACGAGTTCACACCTATGCAATTTTAGCGCCGGAGGAAAATGAAAGCTAAGGGCTTTTTGTGGTGTGGGTAGGCATCCGCACACCTTTTTAGGATAAGCGAATGACCGCGGTTTGTTCTTTACTTTTTAGTTTCCATCTTTGAAGCTGCACGGCCAAACGCGCTCGGGGTCCCCGCAGGGCGGCGAGCAGGCGAGTGAGGATGCAGAGCGGGCCAATCAGACGGCGCGAGCAAGGTTGAGGGGCGGAGCGCTGATAGGCGGCGAGAATGGCGATTGACGTGCGTAGGCAGCCAATGAGGTTGGCGGAGGGGCGGTGCTTGTGAAGTCCCTACTGCGCATGCCCAAATGGGCGCAGTCCTCAGTCAGGTCCGGCGCAGGCGCGGGCTTGTGGGGGCGGAGCGCGGGAAGGAGCATCCAATAGGAGGGCAGCGCGGTGGGGTGGAAAGCAGCCAATGAGAGCGCGCCGACTCAATCCGGTTGGAATAGCTAGCTCCCTGGCAAGCGTGTCCGTGGTGTCTCGGGGGGGTACCGGGAATGAACGGGACGGGCGTCGGGGCGAGGGACGGGAGGCTGCGGAGCTCTCGCTGCGGCCGGCTCCCGGGGATCTGGAGGCAGGCGGTTCAGGGCAGGGCAGTCCTTCGTGAGGTCCCCGGAGCCGGCAGAGGGGCATGAGGTGACAGGCGGGAACCTCCCGCCGGGTGTCGGTGCCCGCTGAGCGCGGCGGGACGGTGGGAGGGAGCGAGGGGAACGGAGCGGCGAAATAGGCGGCAGGTGAGTGCGGGCGTGGCGAGGGTGACCGTGACGTTGGAACAGGAGGAACGGGATGGGCCAGTGCGGTGGGGAGGTGTTTAGTTAGGTTTCCCCCTCCTGTCCTCATGGCCGAGCTCGCGAAGCTGGTGAGAGGCGTGTGACTCTTAGGGCAGGTGGGCTAACGGTCTGTGGCCTGGAGCCGCGTCTCCGGTGCAGCGCCCGTTCCCGGTATTGCAGTCTCTCCGGGAGCGGCGCAGCCCCCTTTTGTCAGGGGGATGTTTAAAAACAGAGCTAAGGTGCGGTTGCAGGCTCGGTGGCGTGGCGAGTGGGGTGCCGCTTTGGCGGAAGTGCGGAAGCTCAGGGCGAGGCCCGGCGGGTTCTGTGTCCGTACGTGCGATTGGGTGTGTCCACCCACGCCAGGCTCAGGGTCCTTCCCGGCCCGAGCGCCCTCCCCGTGGAGAGGAGCCCCGTGGAGCCGTGGCACCCACGCGCTCAGCTTCCCCTTTCTGGACAACGTGGCACAAGAGAAGGAAAAAGAAAACGCGCACACAAAAAGACAGCGCAAGGCCTCGCGCCCAATAT
>NW_027017078.1:0-36899 GCF_036013445.1 Caloenas nicobarica
CACCATGATCCCCAGAAGCCAGCATGACCCCCCAGAAGCCAGCATGACCCCCCAGAACCCACCATGATCCCCAGAAGCCAGCATGACCGCCCAGAACCCACCATGATCCACCAGAACCCACCATGACCCCCCCAGAACCCACCATGACCCCCCCAGAACCCACCATGATCTCCAGAACCCACCACGACTCCCCCAGAACCCACCACAAGCTCTCAAGACCCTCCAAGACCCAGCACAACCCCACCAAGACCCACCAAGACCTTCAAGACCCACCACAACCCCAAAGTCCCACCACAACCCTTCAAGCCCCCCCAAGAAGAGTGGACCCAGGCATCCGGGGTGGGCGGTACCTGGAGAGGTCGAGGCTGTGGGGCACCCTGGCCAGGTCGTTGACCAAGCCCTTCTTGAGGAAAAGGCGGATGATGTTGTTCATGCCGTTGTGCTGGGGTTTGGTGGCGCTGCTGTAGAAGCTGGAGGTGGACGGGCAGGACTCCATGATGGTGCTGATGATGCACATGACGGCCTGGAGCCTGGCGGTGGGACAAACGGACATGTCACACCCCGTGGAGGACACCTGAACCTCATGAGGGACATCTCGGCCTCATGGAGAACATCTCACCCACGTGAGGGACATCTCAACCTCGTGAGGAACATCTCAACACCACAAAGGACATCTCAACCCCGTGAGGAACATCTCAACCTCATGACAGATGTCTCAACCCCATGAGGAACATCTCAACCCCGTAAGGAACATCTCAACACCACAAAGGACATCTCAACCCCGTGAGGAACATCTCAACCTCATGAGGGACGTCTCAGCCCCAGGAGGAACATCTCAACCCCATGGAGAACATCTCAACCCCACAAAGAATGTCTTGCTCCCGTGGAGGCCACCTCAACCCCCCGAGTGTTTTCCGAGGTCACCGGTGGCCGGGCCGTCCCCGTGTCCCCTACCTGGCGTGCTTCTCGGTGCTCTCGGCCATGGCCAGGGCACGGCCCAGCGCCGCCTTCACCTCGTTGACCAAGGCCACCTGGGCATCGGTGCCGGAGCCAGCAGCCGCCAGGCTGGCCAGGAAGAGCCGGGCCAGCGCCGGTGTGTCCTTGTCCTCGCTGGTCCCCGTGTGGGGCAGCAGGTGGTCCAGGACAAAGGCCAGAACGCTGCAGTCCTAGGGACAAGGAACAAAGCGGGGGACACGGGGACAACAGGGGGTCAGACACATCAAAACAGCCCCGAGTTGTCCTGTTCCTGAGGTGGGGGGGGTTGGGGACACGGGGGGACAAAGGGATGGCAGGTGATGGGACATGGAGGGAGGTGGTGATGGGTACACAGGTGTTGGGGTGACAGGGGACACCAGTATGACAAAGGACACCAGTATGGGGGGCACAGGAGGCACCAGCATAGGAGGGGACACCGGTATGGGGGGGACACCGGTATGGGGGGGACAGGAAGCACCAGCATAGGAGGGGACACTGGTATGGGGGGGACACTGGTATGGGGGGGACAGGGGACACCAGTACACGGGGTGACAGGGACTCTCAGGTGACCCCGTCACACCAGGTGACAGGGACCCTGGGGTGACAAAGGGTGACAAACCCCCACAACCCCTCAAAACTGCCTCCGTGACATCCCTGGGGGCTCCCTCTCGGTGCCACCGATGTCCCCGACTGTCCCCAAGTGTCACTGTCCCCTCCTCAATATACCAGGTGACACCACACCTCGACGTGTGGGGTGACAACTCCCCAACTGTCCCCCTACAACTCCCAAAAAATGCCCCCACGGTGTCCCTGGGGGGCCCCTCCTTGGTCCCCAAGTGTCCCCAGTGTCATTGTCACCTCCTTGATGAGCTCAGACTGTCCCACGGAGTAGCTGTAGTTGGCGATGAGGCTGGCGATGCCCACGTAGGAGCGCACCAGTTCGGCCAGTAAGCGCAGGATACTGGAGGTGGGGAGGAGGGGACGGGTAGCCTTGGCCCGGGGACGCTCGTCCCCACGGTCCCCGTCCTTCTCCTTCCGCCCCTCCCCGGGGCTGCCACCTGCGGGGGACACGGTGGGGACATGAGGGGACATGAGGGGATACTGGAGGGGCTGGGGATGGGGACATTAGGAGGCTCAGGGGGACATCGGGGGCTCAAGGACATGGAGGGGACATTGAGGGGTCTCAGGGACATTGAGAAAACATTGAGGGACTTGGGGACATGAAAGGGACATTGGGGACATCACGGGGTTAGGGATGGGGACACTGAGGGGCTTGGGAATGTGGAGAGGACATCGAAACACTTGGGGGACGTGGAGGGGACATGGGGGGCTAAAGGACACAAAGGGGATGTGAAGAGCTTTGGGGACATGAGGGGACGTTAAAGGTCTTGGGGACACAGAAGAGATGTTGTAGGGCCTTGGGGACAGGAAGGGGACCCACAGCGGACGTTTGGGGGTTCAGAGACAGACAGGGGACATTGGAGGGCGATACTGAGGGGACACTGCGGGGAAACGCCGCTACCTTCTCCCTGGGGGGTCCCCGAGGGCGGCGTCTCCGCTGTGGCTCCATCAGCACCGAAAACCTGGGTCTGTGGGGGCCGGGTGGGGACATCAGAGCCGGGGGGGGCCCCCAAAACCCCCATGAACCTCCTTGCACCCCAAAATCTCCCCACACACCCCAAAAACCCTCCCCTTCCCCAAATCCCCCTCCCCGCTCAGCACCCAAAATCCCCCCCCAGCACATCAAAAATCCCTCCTTGAGCCCCCCAACCCCTCCCAGCACCCCAAAAATCTCCCCTTGAACCCCCCAAATCCCCCCCCCAAACCCCCAAACCCCCACGGACGTTGATGGCGAAGCCGGCGGGGGGGTCGAAGTCGGGGGGGGGCCGCGTGAGGCTGCGGTACTGCTGGTACATGTCGTCCCCGATGTCGGACAGCAGCTGGCTCACCTCGGGGGGGGCGGCAGTTTTGGGGTCCCCCTTGTCACCTTTTGTGGGGGAAAAGTAGTTAAATAAGGGAGGGGCCCCTAAAGAAAGGATTGGGGGGCCCCCCCAGCAAAGAAAGGGCTTGGGGACACCCCGAAATTATCACACTTCGGGGGGGAACACGTCCCCCTGGGGACACCCCGGTTCTGGACACCAGGTCTACCCCAATTCTGGAGGCACCCCATTTTTGGGGGGGGGGGGGGCACTCCACTCTTGCAAGGGGTGCCCCAGTTCCCCCCCCACCCAAGTGCACCCCACTCCCTGGGGGCACCCCAATTCACCCCCCCGCACACAGGAGCACCCCAATTTTCTTCCCTCTTCCCTGCTCCCAAACTCCCCCTTGGTACAGGGGGGTTAATTCCCACGGGGGACCCCCCCAAAAAACATGAGCGGGGTACCCTCATCGGGGGGGGCGTGGTAGGCGGCCAGAGCGTTGAGCATGTCGTAGATCACGTCCTTGATAGGGTCGGGGATGGGGGGCAGCGGCGACGGCTTCACCGGCGTCGTCTTCACCAGCTGCACTGCGTTGGGGCCCTTGATGCGCAAGTTCTCAAATTCCTCGTCCGAGGCTGCGGCGGGGGGGAAAAAAGGGGGGGTCAGGGGGTCCCCAAAAGTTGTGGGGGGTGCCCTGCGTCACCCTATAAAGAGTTCGTGGGTGCCGGAGCTGTAGGGACACGTTTTGGGGCTAAAAAGACCAGTAGGACGCGTTTTTGGGGGCCGGATGCGCGGGTTCTCAAAATTCCTTGTTTGAGGCTGGTGGGGGGCAAAAAATAGGGGGATCAGGGGTCCCCAAGGGTGGGGGCGTTCCCAAGGGTATGGGGGACCCCCTGTGTCATCCCTATAAAGGGTTTGTGGGTGCCAGAGCCGTAAGGACCCATGTTTAAGGGGTAAAGGGACCCAAAATGGGGCTAAAGGGACCGCTGGGACCCATATTTGGGGTGTAAAGGGACCCCATAACCTCTATTTTGGGGTCACAAGGACCCCTGGGACCCCAATTTGAAGCCCCAAGCCCCCTTGGGGGTATAGGGACTGCAGTTTGGAGCTCCGAGACCCCAATTTGAAGCCCAAATCCCCCCGGGACCCCAATTTAAAGCCATGAGCCCCCCCAGAACCCCATTTTATGGTTACAAGGACCCCTGGGACCCCAATTTGGAGCTCAGGGACCCCAATTTGAAGGCAAATCTGCCCTGGGACCCCAATTTGAAGCCACAATCCCCCTCAGGACTCCAGATTGGGGTTATAGGGACCCCTAGAACCCCAGTTTGGGACTCAGGGACCCCAATTCCAAGCCCAAATTCCCCCTAGAACCCTATTTTGGGGCTATAGGGACCCCAATATAGAGACCAGGGACTCCAATTTGAAGCCCAAATCCCCCTGGGACCCCAATTTGGAGCTCAGGGACCCCAAATTGGGGCTCAGGGACCCCAATTCGAAGCCCAAAACCCCCCTAGAACCTCATTCTGGGGCTACAGAGACCCCAGTTTGGAGCTCAGGGACCCCAATTCAAAGCCCAAATCCCCCCCAGAACCCCATTTTGAAGGTGCAGGGACCCCCATGCCACCCTGCTCTGGATCCAAGGGCCCCCCGTGTCCCCTCCGTGTCCCGCCGCGGTCTCACCGGTGCCGGAGCCGCGGGGGGCGGGCAGGGCGATGCGCACACAGGCCGTGGCCACCTCGGTGAAGAGCTGGGGGCTGCGGCAGGCGGCGGGACCCAGCACCCGCAGGATGTAGTTGATCTCGCGGGACCCCAAACTCCCCGAAACCACCCCCGACGTGGTGCTGCCCGCCCCGCTGGTGGCCGCCGAACGCACCACCTGGGGACACGGGGACATGGGCATGCTGAGGGGACCCCCACCCGACCTGGAGCCCTGTGAGCCCCGTCCTGTGCGAGACAGAGCCCCCCGATCCCCATCCCAGTGTCCCCTTGTCCCCAGTGTCCGATGGACCCCCAGTTACCCGATCCCTTTGTCCCCAGTGTCCCCTGAACCCCCATCTCCTCCACCCCAGTGTCCCCTGGAGGACCAATTCCATAATCCCCTTGTCCCCAGTGTCCCCTGGAATCCAAATTTTCCGATCCGTTTGTCCCCAACCCCTCAATTCCCTGATCCTCTTGTCCTCAGTGCCCCCAGCTCCATGATCCCCTTGTCCCCAACTCCTCCACCCCCTTGTCCCCAACTCCCTCACTCCATGATCCCCTTGTCCCCAACCCCTCCACTCCATGATCCCCGTGTCCCCAACTCCTCCATCCCCTTGTCCCCAATTCCACGATCCCCATGCCCCCAACTCCTGCATCCCCTTGTCCCCAACTTCTCCACTCCACAATCCCCTTGTCCCCAACTCCCCCACCCCCTTGTTACCAATCTCTCCACTCCATGATCCCCCTGTCCCCAATTCCATGATCCTCTTGTCCCCAATTCCATGATTCCCTTGTCCCCAACTCCATGTCCTTGTCCCCAACTCCATGATTCCCTTGTCCCCAACTCCATGTCCTTGTCCCCAACTCCTCCACTCCAGGATCCCCGTGTCCCCAACTCCTCCATCCTCTTGTCCCCAATTCCATGATCCGCTTGTCCCCAACTCCCCCATGTCCTTGTCCCCAACCCCTCCACTCCAGGATCCCCTTGTCCCCAACTCCTCCACTCTGTGATCCCTGTGTCCCCACCTCCTCTAACCCCTTTCCCCCGCCGCGTGTCCCCTCGTCCCCCCACCTTCTCCATGGTGTGCCGCAGGGTGCAGGGCTCCTCGATGATGTGCCGGAAGAGGAGGGTGAGCAGCGGGAGGAAGCCGGTGAAGGCCGAGCTCTGGCTGAGCCCCAGGATGGTGCGGGTGCTGCGCAGCTCGGCCAGCAGCAGCGCGTGCTGGTGCTGCCGCGTCAGCCGCAGGCACAGCCGCAGGGCAGCGTGCAGCGTGTCGGGGTCCACCGGCACCCCCAGCATGCTCACGCAGGCGCGCAGGATGGTGGGGATGGATTCTTCGGCCAAACCGCGCACCGGGGGGGTGTCGGGACCCTCCCAGGCCGTGGGGTCTTCTTGGGAGGGGGAGAAGGGAGATGGGGACGAAGGTGCGGCCGAGGTGTCGTCGTCCGGTGGGGGGTCTGGGGCTGTGGGGACAAGAAACGGGGGTGAGCATCCCAAAAAGGGAGACACCCCCATGGCCTCCCTGACCCCCACATGGCCTCTCAGACCCCATTATGGCCCCCCTGACCCCCCCGTGGCCTCTCAGACCCCATTATGGCCTCCCTGACCCCCCCATGGCTTTTCAGACCCCGTTATGGGCCCCCCGACCTCCCCCAAAAAGGCTGGCACCCCCCATACTCTGCCTGACCCCCCCATGGCCTCTCAGACCGCCCCATGGGCTCCCTGACCGCCCCCCCCATAGCCCCTAAATCTTCCTCCCAGCCCCAAATCCCAGTCCCGTACCCCCGTTTCCCCCGAGCTCCCCCCAAACCACAGACCCCCCAATTTTGCGGGTGCAGGGACATGGGTCAGCCCCCCCACAGCTTTTCTGACCCCACCATGGCCTCCCTGACCATCAATTTGAAGCCATGAGGCCCCCCCGCCCACGACCAAGTTTTGGAGCCACATAGATCCCTGGGACCTCTCTGACCCCACCATGGCCTCTTGGACCCCCCCCCCCCCCCAAATCCTGGCACCCCCCCATGGCCCCCAATTCCCCCACACACTCACCGGGGGGCTCCTCCTTGCCCCGTCCCTCCGTGTCCCTCCCGTCCTCGCTGTCCCCTCCTGTTGTCCCCCCTGCTTTTCCCGTTCGGGGGGGGCGCAGCAGCGTCAGCATCACCGGCCGCCGGTTCCCCGTCTCCTCGTTCACCTGGGGAGACAGGGTGACAATGAGGGGGGGACAACGTGACAATGAGAGGGAAGAATGTGATAATGAAGGAGCAGGATAATGGAGGGAGTGGGACAATAGAAGGGGTGACAATGAGGGGGTGTCCCCTCCTGGGGGGGTCCCAGTGCCCCCAGTACCTGCAGCATGGTGGTGACCAAGACCAGAGGGTGGGTGACAATGAAAAGGGTGACAACCCGGGTGGGGGGTGACAAATCGGGTGGGGGGTGACAACTGGGGGGGCTGACAATGGGGATGGTGACAATGAGAGCAAGGTGACAATAGAAAGGTGACAATGACGCAGAGTGAAAATGGGGGGGTGATGATGAGATGGGGTGATGATGAGATAGGGCGACAATGGCACAGGTGACAGTGAGGGGGAGGTGACAACAAGGTGGTGACAAGGAGAGCTGCCCCCTTCCCAGTAGTGGTACCAGTGACCCCAGTACCTGGATAAAAATGGGGTGACAACAGGAGGGGTGTGATGACAAGAACTGGGAGTCAACCAGGGGAGAGGTGACAATGAAGGGAGAGGTGACAATGAAGGGGAGAGGTGACAACGAAGGGGTGTCCCCAGCATGTCCCCCACACAGTGGCTGTCCCAGTGCTCCCAGTACCTGCACCATGGAGATGAACCGGCCGAAATGGGCTGACAACGAGGGGTGTGATGATACAAGTGGTGTGACAACAAGAGGGAGGTGATGACAAAAAAGGGGGTGATGACAAGAAAAGGGTGACAACGAGGGGGGAGGTGACAATAAGGAGAGAAGTGACAACGAGGGGGTGTGCCCAGCTTGTCCCCCACCCCGTGGGGCTCCCAGTGCCCGCAGTATCTACACCACGATAGTGAACTGGCCAATATCGGCTGACAATGAGGAGTGTGATGATACAAGCGGTGTGACAACGAGAAGGGAGCGATGATGAGAAGGGGGTGACAACAAAGGGGGAGATGATGATGTGGGGGTGTTCCCCGTGTGCCCCTCGCCCTGCGGGGCTCCCAGTGCTCCCAGTACCTGCACCATGGTGGTAAACTGGACGGTGTAGCGGCGGCGGCCGGCGGTGAAGCGCACGCTGGGCTCGCCCCCGCGCCAGGCGGCATCGATGGTGCTGTTGTTGCTGGCGCTGTAGCTGCACCAGCGCCCGGAGCGGTCGTCGAACCAGCGCCACGTGTTCCCACCAAACTGGAGATACTGGGAAGGGAGCGGGGAGGGGTCAGCTGGGTGTCCCCACACTTATGTCACCCGCTCGGGGTGACGCCAGGTGTTGTGTCTGGATACGGTGACACGGGCATGGGGTGATTGTCACCGTCACCAGGAGCCCGTGTCACCCCAGGACCCCGTGTGACCCCCCTCCAGGACCCCATGTCCTCATCCAGGACACAATGTCCCCCCCAGGATCCCATGTGTCACCCCCAGGACCCCATTTCCACCCCCATGACCTTGTGTGTCACCCCAGGACCTTATCTGCCCCCTCTCAGGGCTCCATGTCCCCCCCAGGACGCTGCGTGACCCCCCCAAGACCCCGTGTGACCCCCACAACCCCATGTGACCCCCCCCAGGACCCCATATGAGCCCCCGAGGACCCCATGTGACCCTCAGGACCCCATATGAGCCCCCCAGCACCCCATGTGAGCCCCCAGGCCCCCCCCCCAGCCCCCACCTTGTTCATCTGCGCCCTCCGTTTAGACGACACGGCCGTTTTCTCGTAAAAATCGATGAGCAGCAAAACTGGCGTGATCCACCTTTTTGGGGGGAAAACACCCCAAATCATCAATAGAGGGTTTTGGGGGTGCTGGGGGGGGGCTGGGGGGGGTCATCCCCCGCACTTACTTGGGGGTCTGCACCTCCTTGTGCTCTTTGGCGGCCTGGAGACAGGGCTGAACCACCTCCAGGAGCTTGATGAGAACATCCAGGACGCAGCTCGATTCCACCACCCGCGCACAAGGCAGCTTCAGCTCCTACAAAGACGCAAAAGAAATACAAAAAAATTCCAAAAAAAATACAGATACACCCCGAAAAAAACCCGAAACTGCCCTCAACCTAAAAACAGCCCCCAAAATAAGCAAAACCCTGTAAAAACACCCTCAAAAACCCAAAACCACCCCCCGAAAAAGCCTAAAGCACCCCCCAAAAAAACCCAAATCACCCTCAAAAAAATTAAAGCAACCCCCCAAAAAAGCAAAACCCCCTAAAACCAGCCCCCAAAACCCAAAACCACTCACCAGAAAGACAAAACCCATAAAACCACCCCCAAAACCACTCACCAAAAAACCAAAACCCCATAAAACCAGCCGCCAAAACCACTCACCAAAATAACAAAACCCCATAAAACCACCTCCATAAAACCACCCCCCAAAACAAGCCAAACCGCTTTCAAAAAAACTAAAAGCACCCCCCAAAATAACCAAAACCCCCTAAAACCAGCCCCCAAACCACCCCGCAAACAAGACCAACCCAGAAATACCGCAAACGACCCTTAAAAAACATAAAAGCGACCCCCAAAACAAGCAAAACCCCCTAAAACCAGCCCCAATAACCACTCACCAGAAAGACAAAACCACTCCCAAAACCCCAAAACCACTCACCAAAAAACCAAAATCCCATAAAACCAGCCCCCAAACCACCCCACAAACAAGAGCAACCCAAAAATACCCCAAACCACCCTCAAAAAACCTAAAACCAACCCCCAAAACAAGCAAAACCCCCTAAAACCAGCCCCCAAAACCCCAAACCACCCAAACGACTCCAGAATTACCAACATAAAAACCCCAATTCCTCTAAATCCCCCCCAAAAAACCCCAAAGCTCTGCACTTTCCCTCAAAAAAATGCCGTTTTTGAGCAGAAACTCCGCGTGAGGAAAACGCGGCGAAGGTTTCAAACGCGGTTATGAGGAAAAACGACCCCGGGGGTGTCTCCCCCCGGCCATATTTTGGGGTGTCCCCCCCAAAAGTTTTGGGGTGTCACCTCGAAGAGGAGGGTGAGGAGGAGGATGCGCGTGGCCAGGTTGGACGCCTGGGGTAACGTGGCCATTTGGCTGATCCACTCGGACACGGTCTTGGTGTCGCTGGTGGTGAGCGGCAGCGCCGCCTTGATCAGCACGTCCGCCGCGTCCCACACCTGCAGGAAAAACGGGTTTTTTGGGAAAAATGGGGGGCTGGGGGGGAATAAAGGTGGGTTTGGGGGGAGAAAAGGGGTTTCAGGGGGAGAAAAAGGGGGTTTAGGGGGGAGAAAAGGGGTTTTAGGGGGAGAAAAAGGGTGTGAGGGAACAGAGGGAATTTGGCGGGAAAAATGGGGGGTTGAGGGAAAAATGGGGTTTGGGGGGAAATAAAGGGGGTTTGGGGGGAGAAAAGCGGTTTTAGGGGGAAAAAAAGGGTTTTAGGGGGGGAAAAAGGGGTTTCATGAGGAAAAAAGGGGTTTTAGAGGGAAAAAAAGGCATTTTGGGAGAGAAAGGGTGTGAGGGGAACAGAGGGAATATGGCGGGAAAAATGGGGGGTTGAGGGAAAAATGGGGTTTGGGGGGAAATAAAGGGGGTTTAGGAGGAGAAAAGCGGTTTTAGGGGGGAAAAAAAGGGTTTTAGGGGGAAGAAAAGGGGTTTCATGAGGAAAAACGGGGGTTTAGAGGGGAAAAAAAGGCGTTTTAGGAGAAAAAGGGTGTGAGGGGAACAGAGGGAATATGGCGGGAAAAATGGGGGGTTGAGGGAAAAATGGGGTTTGGGGGGAAATAAAGGGGGTTTGGGGGGAGAAAAGCGGTTTTAGGGGGAAAAAAAGGGTTTTAGGGGGAAGAAAAGGGGTTTCATGAGGAAAAAGAGGGGTTTAGAGGGGAAAAAAAGGCGTTTTAGGAGAAAAAGGGTGTGAGGGGAACAGAGGGAATATGGCGGGAAAAATGGGGGGTTGAGGGAAAAATGGGGTTTGGGGGGAAATAAAGGGGGTTTGGGGGGAGAAAAGCGGTTTTAGGGGGAAAAAAAGGGGTTTTAGGGGGGAAAAGGGGTTTCATGAGGAAAAAGGGGGTTTTAGAGGGGAAAAAAAGGCGTTTTGGGAGAGAAAGGGTGTGAGGGGAACAGAGGGAATATGGCGGGAAAAATGGGGGGTTGAGGGAAAAACGGGGATGGGGGAGAAACAAAGGGGGTTTGGGGAGAAAAAAGGGGGGTTTAGAGGGAGAAAAAGGGGCTTCAGGGGAAAAAAAGTGGGTTTTCGGGAAAGAAAAAGGGTTTTTGGGAAAGAAAGGGTGTGAGGGAAAGAGAAGGGATTTGGCGGGAAAAATGGGGATGGGGGAAATAAAGGGGGTTTCAGGGGAGAAAGAGAGGTTTTATGGGGAGAAATACGGTTTCAGGGCAAAAAAAAGAGGTTTCAGAGGAAAAAAAAGGAGGTTCAGGGGGTAAAAAAGGAGTTTGTCAGGGACCAGAAAGAGGATATGGGGGGACAAACTGGGAATTTGGGGTCAGAAATGGGGTTTTGGGCCCAGAAATGGGGTTTTGGGGGTAGAAAAAGGGGTTTGAGGGGAGCCAGAAGGGGATTTGGGGAGAAAAAAGGGGGTTTTGGGGGTCAGAAAGGCAATTTGAGGGGGGACAAGAAGGGTCTGGGTGGGACCAGGAGGAGGTTTTGGGGGAAAAAAGGGGGTTTGAGGGGGAGCAGAAGGGGATTTGGGGAGAAGAACGGGGGATTTGGGGTCAGAAATGGGGTTTTGGGCTCAGAAAGGTGGTTTTGGGGGGTGAAAAAGGGGTTTGCCGGGCACCAGGAGAGGATTTTGGAGGCAGAAAACAGCACCGGGAGGAGGGGGAAGGCGACGGGGGGTACGAAAACGAGCGCGGAAGACGACGGAAAAAAGCAGATTTTGACCTGCTTGACCACCTGCCGCAGCACCGAGTCGCGGTACGCGGCGCCGTTGCGTTTCACCGCCGTCATGATGAGGTCGCAGACGCGGTAAACGGTGTCGGGCAGCTCGTCCAGCAGCTGCGAACAGCCCGGCAGCATCGAGTCAGTGAACGCCAGCAGCTCCGAGGCTTCCAGGGGTTCGGCCCCTTCGAATTTCTCCAAGCATTTGGCTTCTTCTTCTTCTTGGCGCTCGCGGGCGCGACGTTCTTCTTCTTCTTTGCGGCAGGCGGCTTCCTGAGGGGAAAACGGTGAGAAATGGGGTCCCGGAGGGGAACACGGGGTCAGAGAAACATAAATGATGTGATAATGGGATAAATAGGGTTCAGAAGGGGAAAACAGGGTCAGAAAGAGACGATGAATGGGGTGACATGAGGATGAATGGGGTCCAGGAGAGGAAAACGGGGTCAGAAAGACATAAATGGGGTGACAAGGGGATAAATGGGGCTCAGGAGGAACAAAATGGGGTGACAAGGGGATAAATGGGGTCCAGAAGGGGAAAATGGGGTCAAAAAGACATAAATGGTGTGTCATGGGGATGAATGGGGTTCAGGAGGGACAAAATGGGGTGACAAGGGGATAAATGGGGCTCAGGAGAGACAAAATGGGGTGACAAGGGGATGAATGGCGTTCAGGAGGGACAGAATGGGGTGACAAGGGGATAAATGGGGCTCAGGAGGGGAAAACGGGGTCAGAAAAAGATAAATGGGGTGACAAGGGGATAAATGGCGTTCAGAAGGGACAAAATGGGGTAACAAGGGGATAAATGGGGCTCAGGAGGGACAAAATGGGGTGACAAGGGGATAAATGGGGTCCAGGAGGGACAAAATGGGGCTCAAGGGGTGGAAAGTGGAGTCATGGGGTGGAAAAAAAGGGGGTTTGGGGGCATAAAATGCGGCCCGGGGGGCACAATATGGGTTGGAAAGGGCACAAAAAAGCGGTCGGAATGAGAGAAAAAGGGTCAAGGGGGCACAAAATGGGGTTGAGGTGGCACAAAAATGGGGTCAGAATGTGGGAAAAAGGGTCGAGGGGGCACAAAACGGGGCCGAGGGAACACGAGCCCCGCAAAGCAGAGCGTGAGGGTGGGAAACGGGGGCTGGGGAGGGAAATGGGGGGCTGGGGGGTGCGTGGGTCCCACCCTACCCCCCCATGTCCCCTCCCCACCTCGGGGGACTCGGCGCGCTGGTCCATGGGGATGTCCTGGCCCAGGGACATGGCGATGGCGCGCATCATCTGATCCTCCTCCGACATACTCAGGTCCTTTTTTTGCCGGGGGGGGGGTTAGGAAACGTTTTAAAGGGCGGGGAAGTTTTGGGGCCCCCCCCGGCGTCTCCCCGGAGCCCGTTTCTTACCCGGACGACCCCCCCGATGAGGGGGGGCGGGTGGGTGAGCAGGTATTCGGTGGCCTGTTCCATGGTGTTGGTGTTGAGCAGGGCCTCCATGGCGTGCTCCCGAGAGAAGCCCATGTCCATCAGCTGCGGGGAAAAAAACGGGTTTTGGGGTTAGAAAAGGAGTTTTTGGGAAAAAAGGGGAGTGGTTGAAACAAATAAGGGGGTTTGATGGGGAAAAAAAGGGTTTGAGGGGGACCAGAAGGGGATCTGGGGGGACAAAACCAGAGGTTTGCGGGCAGAAAAAGGAGTTTGGTGGGGAAAAAAAGGGGTTTGAGGGGAACCAGAAGGGGATTAGGGGGGGGAAAGGGAATTTGGAGTCAGAAAGGTGGTCTTGGGGGTGAAAAAGGGGATTTTTGGAAAAAAGGGGAGGGGGGAAGGGGGTTAAAAGAGGGTTGGGGGGGCAGAAGAAGTTTTTGGGGGGATCAGACGAAGTTTGGAGGAACCAAAGGAAATTTGGAGGGACCAGAAGACGTTTGGGAGAATCAGAAGAGGTTTTGGGGGACAAAAAAGACTTTTGGGGGGACCAAGAGAGATCCGGGAGAATCAGAAGAGATTTGGGGACAATAGAAAGTTTGGGGGACAAGAGAAAGTTTTGGGGCACCAGAAGAAGCTTGGTGGCGACCAGAAGTTTTTTTGGGGATCAGAAAAAGTTTGGGGGGACCAAAACAGATTTGGGAGAATCAGGAAAGATTTAGGGCGATCAGGAAACAGTTGAAGACAATAGAAAGCTTTGGGGAGACCAGAAGTTTTGGGGCGACCAAAAGTTTTGGGGCAACCAAAAGTTTTCGGAAGACCAAAAGTTTTCGGAAGACCAAAAGTTTTGGGGGCAACTAGAAGAGGTTTGGGGGTGACCAGAACGGATTTAGGGGAACCAGAAAAAGCTCTCGGGGGAACCAGAAGCTTTCAGGGGATCAGAAGACGTTCGGAAGAACCAGGAGGTCTCAAGGATGCTCAGAAAACCTCTGAGCGAACACGGAGCGCCCCGCAGCTTCCCGAGAGGATTTTGGGGCGACAAAAGCACGTTTTGGGGCGTCCCACCTGCTGCAGCTGCTGCTGGTTGACCTGCGGCTCCCGGCGGGGTCCCCCCTCGTCGGCGCCCCCCGGTTCGTCGTCGCTGGGCCGGGGCCCCTCGCGCTCGCGGCCCAGGCGCTGCCGCACCAGCGGCTCCCCGCGCAGGATGTGGCACAGGATGGCCAGCATGGACTCGGCCATGCGGCCCCCGTACACCTTCAGCGGGCGCCGGTTCCACAGCTGCTTGATGCACGTGAACGCCGCCTGCGGGGGGACATCGAGGGGACGCTTGGGGACATGTCTCAGGTGGGTTTGGGGGGGTTTCGGGGGAGGGAAAGGGGATTTGGGGACCCTCCCCCCAGCTCATGTCCCACCCTGGTGGGTGGAGGATCCCTATGTGGCGGGGGGTGTCACCCCGAGTCCCCAGGGTGGTCTGTGCCCCCAAAATGTTGGGGACATCCCCCGTGTGCCCACGGCCCTCTTGTCCCTCCATGTCCCTCTTGTGCCCTCATCCTTCTTGTTCCCCCATCCTTCTTGTTCCCTCATGTTCTCCATCTCTCCTATATCCCCCGTGTTCCCCCATCCCTTTTGTCCCATGTCCCCTTGTGTTCCCCATATCCCTCTTGCCTCCCCATGTCCCCTGTGCCCCGCGTCCGCATGTCCCTCTTGTCCCCCATATCCCCCATCCCTCTTATCCCCGTGTGTCCCCTGTGTCCGTGTCGCTCTTGTCCCTGTGTCCCCATGTCTCTCTTGTTCCCCCATGTTCCCCGTGTCCCCCATTGTCCCCTGTGTCCCCTTATGTTCCCTGTGTCCCCCCATTCCTCTTGTTTCCCCTTGTCCTCCATGTCCCCCGTGTTCCCCACGTCCCCCGTGTCCCTACCTTCTGGGTGACAACGAGGAAGCGCAGGGCGCTGAAGTGGGGCTGGCCGGGCGCGGGCGGCTTGTGGGGCAGCGCGTGGGGCGAGTCCAGCACCGTGCTGGGGTTCACCATCTTCTCCACCAGCATCAACCAGGCGTCCAGGAATTCGCCCGTCCCGTCCGGCAGCTCCGGGTGCTCCAGCCCCTCGGCCACCGGCACCTTCCCCCCCATGGACAGCGCCCAGTTGAACGTCCTGGGGACACAAAGCACAGTGAGAGAAAAAGGGAGCAAACGGGAAAAAAGGGGAAAATGGAAAAGGGGAAGAGCAGGGGGAGAAAGGGACGGAAATAACAGGATGGGAAGTAAAGAAACAGGAAGTAAAGAAGCACAAATAAAGTAAAGTTGAATGAACAAGCTAAAGAAAAGGAAACAAATAAAAAAGGAATAAATACATAAAAGCAAAATAAATTAATAAAATGGGCGGGGGAAAATAAAACAGAAACAGAAAGATAGCAAATAAATAAAAGTGCAGTAAAAAAAAAGAACGGTAAACAAATAAAAATAAATAACTAGAGCGAGGATAAACAAATAAAAGGCGAGGGAAAAAATAAAAGGGGGAGAAAAAACAAATAGGAGAGAAAAAAACAAAAGGGGGAGAAAAAAATAAAAGGGCACAAAAAAATAAAAAGGTGGGAAAGAATAAAAGGGGAGGGAAAGAATAAAAGGGGAGGAAAGGCGGGCTGGTTTGGGGTGTTTCTGGGGTGTTTTGGGGTGTAGACACTCACTCGAACAGGGCGTTATGTCCGCCGGAGCAGAGGAACTTCTGCAGCATGAGGTGATAGGGGAACTTGCGCTCGTCGAACAGCATGGGGGACGTGAAGCCCACGGAGCAGATGAAGAACGTCAGCCTAGGGGATGGCAGGGGTGAGGCTCCGCCCACTGCCCTGCCCCGCCCACAGGGTGCTAGGCCACACCCACTGCCACCAAGCCCCGCCCACAGGGCGCTAAGCCACACCCACAGGGCACTAAGCCAGGCCACGCCCCTTCCTCTTGTCCCCACCTGAGGCCACGCCCCCTCCCCAAACCCCACCCCCTTTCCCCAGGCCACGCCTCCTCTCCCCAGAACTGCCTACTCCCTAGCCCCGCCCCCTCCCCAGGCCACACCCCTTTCCAGAGACCACACCCCCTCTTTCCAATCCCCATGTCCCTTGTTGCCAAGCCCCACCCCTTCCCCAGGCCACACCCCCTTTCCATAAGCCACACCCCTCTAAGCCCCACCCCTTTCTCCCCAAGCCCCGCCTCCTTTCTAGAAACCACGCCCCCTCTTCCCAATCCCCTTATTTGCCCTACACCAGCCCCGCCCCTTTCCAGAGACCACACCCTCTCTCACCAATCCCCACTTACCCAGCCCCACCCCCTTTCTAGAAACCACGCCCCCAATCTTATTTACCCTACCCCAGCCCCACCCCTTTCCCCAGGCCCCGCCCCCTTTCCAGATGCCACACCTCTTACCCCACCCCTTCTCCTCAGCCCTTGGCCCAAGCCACGCCCTCTTTCTAGAAACCACACCCATAATCTTATTTACCCTACCTCAGCCCTGCCC
Source organism: Caloenas nicobarica (assembly GCF_036013445.1). Classification (NCBI taxonomy): domain Eukaryota; kingdom Metazoa; phylum Chordata; class Aves; order Columbiformes; family Columbidae; genus Caloenas; species Caloenas nicobarica. The sequence goes on from NW_027017078.1 coordinate 16,535, forward strand.
TTTCCCCAAGCCCCGCCCCCTTTCCAGATGCCACACCCCTTACCCCACCCCCTTGTCCCTGGCCCCACCCTCACCCCACCCCCTTGTCTCAAGCCCCACCCCCTTTTTAGAAACCACACCCCCAATATTATTTACCCTACCCCAGCCCCACCCCTTTCCCCAGGCCCCACCCCCTTTCCAGATGCCACACCCCTTACCCCACCCCCTTGTCCCCGGCCCCACCCCCTTGTCCCAAGCCCCGCCCCTTTCTAGAAACCCCGCCCCAATCTTATTTACCCTACCCCAGCCCCACCCTCACCCCAGGCCCCGCCCCCTTGTCCCAAGCCCCACCCCCTTGTCCCCAGCCCCGCCCCCTTTCCCCAAGCCCCGCCCTCACCGGAAGCGAGGGGTGGGGGTGTACGGGGGGGGCTGCCAGCTGAGCCCCTTGGTGAGCAGTTTGGTGAGGGCGGAGGCCGTGGCGCGGGCGGCGGCGCTGGGCGCGGGGGCGGCGGCCGGGGCGTGGTGGCTGCGGCGCTGCCGCACCGGGGACCCCACGCACAGCTTCACCAGCAGCCCGAACAGCTCGGCCAGCGCCCGGCCCAGCCGCGACGAGGCTGAGGGGGAGACACACACACACACATGTTAGGGACCCCCAAAAATGGAGGGGAACCCCAAAAATAGGGGGGGGAACCCACACCCGGCCCCCGAGCCCGGGGGAGCCCCAGAGTCCAGCCCACAGGAGAACAAGGGGACACTGGGATGAGGGTGGGGGACATGGCAAGTTGGGGAGCCTCAAAATATCGGGGGGCAGCCCAGAAATATTGGGGGCACCCCAAAAATATAGGGGATCTGGGGACCCCTAGATTGAGTCCGCAACCCCAAGGGGGATCCCCCAATGTCCAGCCCATAGTAGAACAAGAGGACACTGGGATGAGGGTGGGGGACACCGTGAGGTGGGGAACCTTGAAATATAGAGGAGCAGCCCAGAAATATACGGGGACACCCCAGTAATATGGGGGGGCACCCCAAAAACATAGGGGACCTGGGGACCCCTGCATTGAGTCCCCAACCCCAGAGGGCACCCCCAATATCCAGCCCAGGGGACCCCAACGTTCAAGCAGCACAAGGTCAGAATATTTTAGGGCCACCCAGAGTGTTTTTTGGGGACCTCAGAGTATTTTAGGGGCCCCCAGGTGTTTTTGGGGGCCCCCCAGGGTGTTTTTTGGGGTCCCCAGAGTATTTTGGAGCCACCCAGGGTGTTTTTTGGGGACCCCAAAGTATTTTGGGGCCCCCCAAGGTGTTTCGGGGGGACGTTTTCAGCCCACCCGGGATATTTTTGGATCCCCCAAAGTATTTCTGGCCACCCCCCCCGCCCCCCCCGGGTGTTTTTGGGGCCCCCCCTCACCGGACAGCAGCGGTTTGATCTGTTTGATGCGGGCGGCCATGGCCGGGCTGATCTTGGCCTTGACCTTGGGGTCGGCGCCGCCGGGTTCGTCCGTCTCCATGGGGGCCAAGGGCTCCCCCTCCAGCCCCATCCCCTCCAGCAGCCCCCCCTGCGCCGGGGGGGGGTCACTCACGCCCCCCGCTGCCCCCCCGGCCATGGAGCCTTCCGCTTCACCCTCTGGTTGGGGGGAAAAAAAAAGGGGTGAGCACCCCCAAAAATGCTGCTTGCACCCCCCGGAGTCCCCCCCTTCCCCTAAAGACCCCCCCCAAAAAAAGCCCTTCTCCAAAAACCTCCCCAAGAAACCTCCGCCCCTCCCATTTCCCCCTCAAAGTCTTCACGCCCCCCCAAAATCTCCATTTTTCAACCAACCCCCCCAAAAATCCCTTCTAGACCCCCCAAGAAATCCTTCCCCTAGACCCCCCCAAACCCCCATTTCCCCCTAAAAACCCCCCCAACCCCTCCATTTTTCAACCAACCCCCCCCCACCTCTATAGACCCCCCCACCCCATAGTCGCCCCCCAAATCCTTCCCTTAAACACCCCCCCCAAATAAACCCCTTCCCCAAACACCCATCAAAAAAACCTTCCCCTAAGAACCCCCCAAGCCCCCATTTCCCCCTAAAAACCTCCACAAGCCCCCCCCAAACCCTCCATTTTTCAACCGCCCCCCCACCCCTGACCCCTATAGACCCCTATAGATCCCCCCCCCCCATACCGGCCCGTTTTCCCCCCTGGGGGGGGCTGGGAGCCGCTTTCTCCTCCTTGGGCACCAGCTTCTGCATGTCGGCCTGTCCAAATTCGCAGCCGGGGGGGAGGCTGGGGGGGGACACACGAATTGGGGGCGTCAGTGGGGCTGGGGGGGGCTCCTCAGCACCCCCCATCCCATGGGGTGCCCCCCGCCGTGTTTATTTGGGGGTGCGAACCATCCGCACCCCCCGCCCAGGACACTCTGCACCCCCCCCCCAAAATCTCTTTGACTCCTCAAAATCCTCAACCCCCCCAAAATCCTCAACCCCCCCCAAAATCCTCAACCCCCCCCCAAAAATCCTCCTTGACCCCCCTAAAATCCTCAACCCCCTCCAAAATCTTCTTTAACACCCAAAATTCTCCTTAACCCCCTTAAAAATCCTCTTCAACCCCCCTAAAAATCCTTTTTAAACCCCAAATTGTTGTTTGCCCCCCCAAAATCCTCTTTGCCCCCCCCAAATCCTCTTAGACCCCCCAAAATTGTCTCAACTGCCCCCAAATCCTCCCCAACCCCCCCCGAATCCTCTTTGAGCTGCCAAAATTCTTTAACCCCCCAAATCCTCTCAAACCCCCCAAATCCTCAACCCCCCCAAAATCCTGACCCCCCTAAAACCCTCTCTAACCCCTCAAAAATCCCCTTTAACCCCCAAAATCCCCTTGAACTCCCCCAAAATCCTCCTGAACCCCCCAAAACCCTCTTCAACGCCCAAAATCTGCCTTCGACACCCTCAAAATCCTCTTTGAACCCCCCAAAATCCTCTTTGAACCCCCAAATTCTCCCCAACCCCCAAAATCTTTAACTCCCCCAAAATCCTCATTTGCACCCCAAAATTCTCTTTGATCCCCCCCCCAAAATCCTCATCTACCCCCAAAAAATCCTGTTTAAACCACCCTAAAAATCCTCAGCTACCCCCCCAAAATCCTAACCCCCCCAAATCTTCTCTGACCCCCCAAAACGTGGGTGCCCCCCCCAGTTCAGCAGTTTGGGGTGCACAGGGATGGCAGCACCGTGCTCTGCGCCCCCAAACATGGGTGCCCCCCCAGTTCAGCAGTTTGGGGTGCAGAGGGACGGCAGCACCGTGCTCTGCGCCCCCAAACGTGGGTGCCCCCCCGTTCACCTGTTCGGGGTGCAGAGGGACGGCAGCACCGTGCTCTGCGCCCCTAAACGTGGGTGCCCCCCCAGTTCAGCAGTTTGGGGTGCACAAGGACATCAGCACCGTGCTCTGCGCCCCCAAACATGGGTGCCCCCCCAGTTCAGCAGTTTGGGGTGCACAAGGACGGCAGCACCGTGCTCTGCGCCCCCAAACGTGGGTGCCCCCCCAGTTCAGCAGTTTGGGGTGCAGAGGGATGGCAGCACCGTGCTCTGCGCCCCCAAACGTGGGCGCCCCCCCATTCACCTGTTCGGGGTGCAGAGCGACAGCAGCACCGTGCTCTCCCACACCAGCGAGCAGTAGAGCTGACTCAGTTTCCCCAGCACGCTCAGCCCCAGCTGGGACCCCCACTGGTTCACCGAGATGGCGCGGATCTCGCTCTGCAAGCACCAAAAAGCACTGAAACCCCCCCAAAAATCCCCAAGCGCCGCCCCCCCGCAACCCGCGTGTGCCCCGAAAGGCTGGAATCGGCGCCCAAAACGGGGGAATCGGCGCAAAAAATGCTGGGGGAAAAAAGGCTGAGAGTATACCCGAAAATACAAGAAAAGAAGGCAGAAGAAATACACAAAAATGCTGGGAAAAAAAGTGGAAAAATCATGAAAACGCTAGGAAAATAGGAAAATAAAAAGGGAAAAAATACATAAAAATGCCGGGGAAAAAAGGAAAAAATAAATCATGAAAATGCTGGGGAAATAGAGAAAAAAAAGTAAAAAAAAACCCACAAAAATGCTGGGGAAAAAAAGCTGGAAAAAATCCTGAAAACGTAGTAAAAATAAGCGTGCAAAAATATACAAAAATGCTGGGAAAAAAGGTGGGAAAAAATCATGAAAATGCTGGCAAAACAGTAAAAAAAAGGGGCGAAAAAATACACAAAAATGCTGGGGAAAAAAAAGCTGGAAAAAAACCTGAAAATGCTGGGAAAATAGTAAAAAAAAGACAAAAGAAAAAAACCGAAGACATCCCCAAAATAGTGGGAAAACAAAAACAAGCCTGAAAAAACACCCACAAATGCTAGAAAAAAAAAAAAGCTGAAAAATACACAAAAATGTGGAAGAAAAAAGCTAAAACAATACCCCAAATACTGCAAAAAAATGCTGGGAAAAAACCTGAAAAACTACCCAAAAATGGCTGTAAAGAAATGCCCCCAAATGGCCCCTTCCCCAAGCCCCACCCCCCTCCCCAGGCCACGCCCCCTTCCCCAGGCCCCACCCCCCCTTCCCCCAAGCCCCGCCCACTTTCCCAAGCCCCACCCCCTTCCCCAGGCCACACCCCCCTTTCCCAGGCCCAGCCCCCTTCCCCAGGCCACACCCCCTTTCCCCAAGCCCCGCCCCCTTCCCCAGGCCACACCCCCTTTCCCCAAGCCCCACCCCCTTTCCCCCAAGCCCCACCCCCTTTTCCCCAGGCCACACCCCCCTTCCCCAGGCCACACCCCCCTTCCCAAAGCCCCGCTCCCTCTTCCAAAGCCCCACCCCCTTTCCCAGACCACACCCCCTTTCCCAGACCACACCCCCTTTCCCAAGCCCCGCCTCTTCCCCAGGCCACACCCCCTCTTCTCAAGCCCCACCCCCTTTCCACCGACCACACCCCCTTTCCCCAGACCACACCCCCTCTTCCCAGGCCCCGCCCCCTTTCCCCAGACCACACCCCCTTTCCCAAGCCCCCAACCCCTTTTCCACAGGCCACACCCCCTCTTCTCAAGCCCCGCCCCCTTTCCCGGGCCCCGCCCCCTCTTCCCAGGCCCCGCCCCCTCGCCCCCGCCCCCGCCGGTACCTGCCCCACGCGGCACGTGTGCACGAACATCATGATGTAGGCGTGCGCGGCCGTGAGCGCGTGCAGCAGCGGCGTGGCCCGCGCCGACAGCGTGGCGTCCGGCAGCGGCCCCGCGCCGCCCAGCTCGCGCAGCAGCACCGAGCCGCCCGGCGCCTCGATGGGCCGGTGCAGCGGCTCCAGCGCGCCCAGCACGGCCTCCAGCTGCAGCAGCGCCTCCTGCAGCACGCGCGCCTCGTGCGACAGCGTCTGCGGGCGGGAGAGCGGCCGGCCAATCAGAGCGCGCGGCGGGAAAGGGAAACGCGGCGGCGGGGGGGGGGCGAGGGGGGGTGGGAAATTCACATTGGGAGAAAAATTGGGACGGGAAACAGGGGGAAATTCAAATTGGGAGAAAAATTGGGACGGGAAACGGGGGGAAATTAAATTTGGGAGAAAAATTGAGACGGGAAAACGAGGGGAAATTAAATTTGGGAGTAAAATTGGGATGGGAAACGGGGAAATTCAAATTGGGAGAAAAATTGGGACGGGAAACGGGGGGAAATTAAATTTGGGAGTAAAATTGGGATGGGAAACGGGGGGAAATTAAATTTGGGAGAAAAATCGGGACGGGAAATGGGGGGAAATTAAATTTGGGAGTAAAATTGGGACGGGAAACGGGGGGAAATTAAATTTGGGAGAAAAATTGGGACGGGGAAACGGGGGGAAATTAAATTTGGGAGAAAAATTGGGAAAGGAAAACGAGAGGAAATTAAATTTGGGAGTAAAATTGGGACGGGAAACAGGGGGAAATTCAAATTGGGAGAAAAATTGAGACGGGAAAACAGGGGGAAATTAAATTTGGGAGAAAAATTGGGAAAGGAAAACGAGGGGAAATTAAAATTGGGAGAAAAATTGAGACAGGGAAATGGGGTGAAATTAAAATTGGGAGTAAAATTGGGACGGGGAAACGCGGGGAAATTAAATTTGGGAGAAAAATTGGGACGGGAAACGGGGGAAATTCAAATTAGGAGAAAAATTGAGATGGGAAAACGAGGGGGAATTAAATTTGGGAGTAAAATTGGGATGGGAAACGGGGGGAAATTCAAATTGGGAGAAAAATTGGGACGGGAAACGGGGGGAAATTCAAATTGGGAGTAAAATTTAAAATTGGAATTAAAATTGGGAAAGGAAAATGGGGTGAAATTAAAACCGGGACGTGAAAACGGGGTGAAATTAAAACTGGGATTAAGACTGGGAAAGGAAAACGGGGTGAAATTAAAATCAGAATTAAAATCGGGAAATGAAAATCAGGGTAAAATTAAAATTGGGAGGGAGAAATTAAAACTGGGGGGAGAAATTAGAATTGGAACAGGGTTAACAAACTGGGAAGAGAAAATCCAACGGGGAGAGAATATTGAATTTTCAGGAAATAATTCAGAGTTTGTAGAGGAGAAATTAACATTTTTGAGAAAGAAAATTTCCAGGGAAAAGTAAAAATGGCAAAAAGAAACTAAGGGGAAAAAAAATAAAAGTGAGAAGTGAAAATTCAAAAGTGGAAATAAGAATCGGAAAACTGAACTGAAACTCAAGGGAAAAAATGAAAACCTGAAAAGTGAGAATCTGAAAGCGGAAATAACAACTGGGAAAAGGAATTTAAAGGGGAAAAAATCAAATTTTTGGTTTTTCAGCTTTTAATTTTTTCTCTTTAGTTTAAATTTCTTTCCCCCCTTCCTATTTCCACCTTCAAATTTCTGTTTTTCAGCTTTTAATCTTTTCCCTTTAAATTTCTTTTCCCCCCTTATTTCCACCTTCAAACTTCTGCTTTGCGGCTTTTAATCTTTTCTCTTCAGTTTAAATTTCTTTTCCCCTTTATTTCCACCTTCAAATTTTTGGTTTTCAGCTTTTCATCTTTTCCTTTCAAATTTCTTTTCCCCCCTTCTTATTTCCACCTTTGAATTTTTGGTTTTCAGCTTTTAACCTTTTCCCTTCCAATTTCTTTTCCTTCCTTCTTATTTCCACCTTCAAATTTTCTGTTTTTCAGCTTTTAATTTTTTCCCTTCCAATTTCTTTTCCCCCCTTATTTCCACCTTCAAATTTTCTGGTTTTCAGCTTTTAACCTTTTCCCTTCCAATTTCTTTTCCCTTCCAATTTCTTTTCCTTCCTTCTTATTTCCACCTTCAAATTTTCTGGTTTTCAGCTTTTAATTTTTTCCCTTCCAATTTCTTTTCCCCCCTTATTTCCACCTTCAAATTTTTGGTTTTCAGCTTTTGACCTTTTCCGTTCCAATTTTTTTTCCCCCCTTCTTATTTCCACCTTCAAATTTTCTGTTTTTCAGCTTTTAATCTTTTCCCTTCCAATTTCCTTTCCCTTCCAATTTCTTTTCCCCCCTTATTTCCACCTTCAAATTTTCTGGTTTTCAGCTTTTAATCTTTTCTTTTCCCTTCCAATTTCTTTTCCCTTCCAATTTCTTTTCCCCCCTTATTTCCACCTTCAAATTTTTGGTTTTCAGCTTTTCATCTTTTCCTTTCAAATTTCTTTTCCCCCCTTCTTATTTCCACCTTCGAATTTTTGGTTTTCAGCTTTTGACCTTTTCCCTTCCAATTTCTTTTCCCTTCCAATTTCTTTTCCTTCCTTCTTATTTCCACCTTCAAATTTTCTGTTTTTCAGCTTTTAACCTTTTCCCTTCCAATTTCTTTTCCCTTCCAATCTCTTTTCCCCCCTTATTTCCACCTTCGAATTTTTGGTTTTCAGCTTTTGACCTTTTCCCTTCCAATTTCTTTTCCTTCCTTCTTATTTCCACCTTCAAATTTTCTGGTTTTCAGCTTTTAATCTTTTCCCTTCCAATTTCTTTTCCCTTCCAATTTCTTTTCCCTTCCAATTTCTCTTCCCCCCTTCTTATTTCCACCTTCAAATTTTTGTTTTTCAGCTTTTAACCTTTTCCCTTCCAATTTCTTTTCCCTTCCAATTTCCTTTCCCTTCCAATTTCTTTTCCCTTCCAATTTCTTTTCCCTTCCAATTTCTTTTCCCTTCCAATTTCTTTTCCCTTCCAATCTCTTTTCCCCCCTTATTTCCACCTTCAAATTTTTGGTTTTCAGCTTTTGACCTTTTCCCTTCCAATTTCTTTTCCTTTCTAATTTCTTTTCCCTTCCAATTTCTTTTTCCCCCCTTATTTCCACCTTCAAATTTTTGGTTTTCAGCTTTTGACCTTTTCCCTTCCAATTTCTTTTCCCCCCTTATTTCCACCTTCAAATTTTCTGGTTTTCAGCTTTTAATCTTTTCTTTTCCCTTCCAATTTCTTCTCCTTTCCAATTTCTTTTCCCTTCCAATTTCTTTCCCCCCTTATTTCCACCTTTGAATTTTTGGTTTTCAGCTTTTGACCTTTTCCCTTCCAATTTCTTTTCCCCTTCTTATTTCCACCTTCAAATTTTCTGTTTTTCAGCTTTTAATTTTTTCCCTTCCAATTTCTTTTCCCTTCCAATTTCTTTTCCCCCCTTATTTCCACCTTCAAATTTTTGGTTTTCAGCTTTTAATCTTTTCCTTTCAAATTTCTTTTCCCCCCTTCTTATTTCCACCTTTGAATTTTTGGTTTTCAGCTTTTAACCTTTTTCCTTCCAATTTCTTTTCCCTTCCAATCTCTTTTCCCCCCTTATTTCCACCTTCAAATTTTCTGGTTTTCAGCTTTTAACCTTTTTCCTTCCAATTTATTTTCCTTTCCAATTTCTTTTCCCTTCCAATTTCTTTTTCCCCCTTATTTCCACCTTCAAATTTTTGGTTTTCAGCTTTTCATCTTTTCCTTTCAAATTTCTTTTCCCCCCTTCTTATTTCCACCTTTGAATTTTTGGTTTTCAGCTTTTAACCTTTTTCCTTCCAATTTCTTTTCCTTTCCAATTTCTTTTCCCTTCCAATTTCTTTCCCCCCTTATTTCCACCTTTGAATTTTTGGTTTTCAGCTTTTAACCTTTTTCCTTCCAATTTCTTTTCCCTTCCAATTTCTTTTCCCCCCTTATTTCCACCTTCGAATTTTTGGTTTTCAGCTTTTCATCTTTTCCTTTCAAATTTCTTTCCCCCCCTTCTTATTTCCACCTTTGAATTTTTGGTTTTCAGCTTTTAACCTTTTCCCTTCCAATTTCTTTTCCCTTCCAATTTCTTTTCCCTTCCAATTTCTTTCCCCCCTTATTTCCACCTTCAAATTTTTGGTTTTCAGCTTTTGACCTTTTCCCTTCCAATTTCTTTTCCTTCCTTCTTATTTCCACCTTCAAATTTTCTGTTTTTCAGCTTTTAACCTTTTCCCTTCCAATTTCTTTTCCCTTCCAATTTCTTTTCCCCCCTTATTTCCACCTTCAAATTTTTGGTTTTCAGCTTTTAATCTTTTCCTTTCAAATTTCTTTTCCCCCCTTCTTATTTCCACCTTTGAATTTTTGGTTTTCAGCTTTTAACCTTTTTCCTTCCAATTTCTTTTCCCTTCCAATCTCTTTTCCCCCCTTATTTCCACCTTCAAATTTTCTGGTTTTCAGCTTTTAACCTTTTTCCTTCCAATTTATTTTCCTTTCCAATTTCTTTTCCCTTCCAATTTCTTTTTCCCCCTTATTTCCACCTTCAAATTTTTGGTTTTCAGCTTTTCATCTTTTCCTTTCAAATTTCTTTTCCCCCCTTCTTATTTCCACCTTTGAATTTTTGGTTTTCAGCTTTTAACCTTTTTCCTTCCAATTTCTTTTCCTTTCCAATTTCTTTTCCCTTCCAATTTCTTTCCCCCCTTATTTCCACCTTTGAATTTTTGTTTTTCAGCTTTTGACCTTTTCCCTTCCAATTTCTTTTCCCTTCCAATTTCCTTTCCCCCCTTATTTCCACCTTCAAATTTTTGGTTTTCAGCTTTTGACCTTTTCCCTTCCAATTTCCTTTCCCTTCCAATTCCTTTTCCCTTCCAATTCCTTTTCCCTTCCAATTTCTTTTCCCTTCCAATTTCCTTCCCCCCCTTATTTCCACCTTCAAATTTTTGGTTTTCAGCTTTTGACCTTTTCCCTTCCAATTTCTTTTCCTTTCCAATTTCTTTTCTGTTCCAATTTCTTTTCCCTTCCAATTTCTTTTTCCCCCCTTATTTCCACCTTCAAATTTTCCGTTTTTCAGCTTTTAAAGCGCAAACGAGAACTGGAAAGGGGGAAAAAAAAAAAAAAAAAAAAAAAAAAAAATCAGGACCGGGAGGGAAGCGGAAAAACCCTCGGGGCGGGAAGCGGAACCGGAACGAGGGGGGGGATTTTTGCGGGACCGGCCGGGAAAGGGAGGATTTTTGTACCAGGATGGATTTGCAGACTCCGGCCACGGCCTGGCAGGCGGCCGACGTGGGGAAGTCGACGGGGAGGTTGGGGAGCCCCAAAATGGTGACGAGGGGGCGCAGGCCGCGCTGGGCCACGAACTCCTGGCAGTGATCGTCCGTCGTGTTGTTGCTCAGGATCGACTCCACGAATTTCATCTGAAAAACAGCGGGGGGGGAAAAGAAAACCCGGGGAGGGTTGGGGTCAGGAATTGAAGCTTTTTGGGGGGAAGTTTAAGGCTGGGGGGGGCTAAAAATGGGCGAAATGGGGGCGAACGGCCTTGTTTTCCTCACCACGTTGAGGATGTAATCCATCAGGGGGATGGGGATGCGCTCCTCCGCGCCCACCGCCCTGCAAAACAAATACGGCGTGCAATAAAAACGCAATTCTTCGCCTCCAAATTTCAGTTTATCACCCAAAAGATCCCTTTATCGCCCAAAATACCGACTTTTTACCTCAGAACACCCGTTTTTCACCTCAGAACAGCCATTTTTCACCTCAGAACAGCCATTTTTCACCTCGGAATCACCATTTTTTACCTCAGAATCACCATTTTTCACCTCAGAATCACCATTTTTCACCTCAGAACACCCATTTTTCACCTCAGAATCACCATTTTTCACCTCAGAACACCCATTTTTCACCTCAGAATCACCATTTTTCACCTCAAAATCTCGTCCTTTTCAGCTCATAATATCCCATTCCCACCTTAAAATATCAAACTTTCACGCCAAAGATAGCTTTTTTACCTCAAAATACCCATTTATCGCTCAAAATACCAGCTTGTCACCTCAGAATATCCATTTTTCACCTCAGAAGAGCCATTTTTCACCTCAAAACATCCATTCTCAACACAAAATCTCACTTTTTCACACCAAAACATCCATTTTCCACCTCCAAATCTCCAAATTTCACCTCCAAATATCAACTTGTCCCTGAAAACTCCCATTTCTCCCCACAAAATGTCGAATTTCGCCCCAAAATCTCCATTTTTCCTCGCGAAATCTCCATTTTTCACCCTCAAAATCTCCAAATTTCACCAGGAAATCTCCAAATTTCACCCCAAAAGATGCATTTTCCACCTCAAAACCTCCAAATTTCCCACCCCAAATCCCCAAATTTCCCCCCCAAACATCACCTTGTCCCTGAAAACCCCCATTTCTCCCCACAAAACCTCAAATTTCGCCCCCAAAAATCTCCAAATTTCCCCCCCACATCCCCAAACTTCCCCCCAAACCTCCAAATTTCCCCAAATCCCCGTTTTTCAAAGCTCCAAATTTCCCCCCCCAAACCCCCAAATTTCCCCCCCAAATCCCCGTTTTTCAAACCTCCAAATTTTCCCCCAAATCCCTGTTTTTCAAACCTCCAAATTTCCCCCCAAATCCCCAAATTTCCCCCCCAAATCCCCGTTTTTCAAATCTCCAAATTTCCCCCCCAAACCCCCATTTTTTGCCCCCAAATCCCCATGTTTTGCCCCCAAATCCCCACGTTTTGCCCCCAAACCCCCGTTTTTCGCCCCCAAAGCCCTGCGTTTCGCCCCCAAAGCCCCGAATCTCCCCCCTAAACCCCCGAATCTCCCTCCCAAACCCCTATTTTTTGCCCCCAAATCCCCATTTTTCGCCCCCAAATCCCCGCGTTTCGCCCCCAAATCCCCGCTTTTCGCCCCCAAAGCCCCGCTTTTCAAACCTCCAAATTTCCCCCCCAAACTCCCATTTTTCGCCCCCAAATCCCCATGTTTTGCCCCCAAACCCCCATTTTTCGCCCCCAAACCCCCACATTTCGCCCCAAACCCCCACGTTTTGCCCCCAAACCCCCATTTTTCGCCCCCAAAGCCCCGCGTTTCACGCCCAAACCCCCATTTTTCGCCCCCAAACCCCCGCTTTTCGCCCCCAAATCCCCGCTTTTCACCCCCAAACCCCCGAATCTCCCCCCTAAACCTCCAAATTTCCCCCCCAAACCACTATTTTTCGCCCCCAAATCCCCACGTTTCGCCCCCAAACCCCCACGTTTCGCCCCCAAACCCCCACGTTTCGCCCCCAAAGCCCCGCTTTTCCCCCCCCAAACCCCCATTTTTCGCCCCCAAAGCCCCGCGTTTCGCCCCCAAACCCCCATTTTTCGCCCCCAAACCCCCGCTTTTCACCCCCAAATCCCCGCTTTTCGCCCCCAAACCCCCGAATCTCCCCCCTAAACCCCCGAATCTCCCCCCCGAACCCCTATTTTTCGCCCCCAAATCCCCATTTTTCGCCCCCAAACCCCCACGTTTCTCCCCCAAACCCCCACGTTTCGCCCCCAAAGCCCCGCTTTCCCCCCCCAAATCCCCATTTTTCGCCCCCAAACCCCCCCGTTTCGCCCCCAAACCCCCACGTTTCGCCCCCAAAGCCCCGCTTTTCCCCCCAAATCCCCATTTTTCGCCCCCAAAGCCCCGCGTTTCGCCCCCAAACCCCCGAATCTCCCCCCTAAACCTCCAAATTTCCCCCCCAAATCCCCGATTTTTGCCCCCAAACCCCCACGTTTCGCCCCCAAACCCCCACGTTTCGCCCCCAAAGCCCCGCTTTCCCCCCCCAAATCCCCATTTTTCGCCCCCAAAGCCCCCCGTTTCGCCCCCAAATCCCCGCGTTTCGCCCCCAAAGCCCCGCTTTTCGCCCCCAAACCCCCGAATCTCCCCCCTAAACCTCCAAATTTCCCCCCAAACCACTATTTTTTGCCCCCAAACCCCCATTTTCGCCCCCAAACCCCCGCTTTTCGCCCCCAAACCCCCGAATCTCCCCCCAAACCCCTATTTTTCGCCCCCAAATCCCTATTTTTCGCCCCCAAATCCCCATTTTTCACCCCCAAACCCCTATTTTCCCGCCCCCAAATCCCCATTTTTCGCCCCCAAATCCCCATTTTTTACCCCCAAACCCCCGCGTTTCGCCCCCAAATCCCCATTTTTCGCCCCCAAAGCCCCGTTTTTCCCCCCCCAAATCCCCATTTTTCGCCCCCAAAGCCCCGCGTTGCGCTCACGTCTGGCTGGGCTCGGCCTCGCTCTGCTGCGCGGCGCCGAAGCTCTGCATGGCCTGCACCTCCTCCTCCTCCTCGTCCTCGCTCGACGCCTCCTCGGCCGCGTGGGGGGAGCGCGGGGGCGGCGCGGTCGCCGGCCCGTCCGCCTTCTGCATCGACGGCTTCTGGCAAACGTACTTGGGGTCGCGGCCCAGGCTGCAGATTTCCTCCAAAAGCTGAGCAGAAACGGAACCAAAACCTCGCAAAGAATCGCGATTTTTAAGCGGGGAGGGGCTGGGGGAGGTGGGGTTGTCCCCGCGCGGGGGGGGGTCACCTTGATGATGGCGGTGGTGGCGTCGGTTTTCAGCGTGGGTTGGTGGCGCATCAGCTCGTCCACGGCGCTGCCCAAATTCGAGGCCGTGTCGCCTGCGGGGGCAAAAAACACAATGCGGGGGGGGGTTAAAATTAGCAAGGAATGGTTAAAAGTGAAAGAAACGGCCCGGAAATTCATGCAAAGCATCAAAAAGTGACAAGGAATCGGGTGGAAACGGGAGAAATGTAAAAGAGGCGACGGGACGGCGCGGCCGCAAAAGGGCACCGAGGTTGTTCTTCTTGTCGTAAATCGGGGATTTCCTGAAAATTAAGAGATTTTAGCCCAAAAACCAACCCAAAAATTAATGCAGAACGCCAAAAAATACCGAGGAATAGGATGGAAACAGGAAAAACGTTTAAAACAGTGCGTTAACGGGACAGCGTCGGTTGTGAGGGCGGGTTGGGGGCGCATCAGCTCGTCCACGGCGCTGCCCAAATTCGAGGCCGTGTCGCCTGCGGGGGCAAAAAACACAATGCGGGGGGGGTTAAAATTAGCAAGGAATGGTTAAAAGTGAAAGAAACGGCGCGGAAATTCATGCAAAGCTTCAAAAAGTGACAAGGAATCGGGTGGAAACGGGAGAAATGTAAAAGAGGCGACGGGACGGCGCGGCCGCAAAAGGGCACCGAGGTTGTTCTTCTTGTCGTAAATCCGGGATTTCCTGAAAATTAAGAGATTTTAGCCCAAAAACCAACCCAAAAATTAATGTAGAACGCCAAAAAATACCGAGGAATAGGGTGGAAATGGGAAAACGTCCAAAAAAGTGCGTTAACGGGCTGGCGACACAGTTCACGTCGTCAAATCCGTAAAATTGTAACTTATTGCAAATCGGGGTGTCGGCGAAAAATGAAAGGTTTTCCTGAAAATTCAAGGTTTTAGCCCGCAAATTAGCTTAAATATTGGTATAATAGTTTATAAAAACGACAAGAAACGTGCTGCGGATAGGAAAAGGCATAAAAAAAGGCGTTAACAGGAGGGCGCTGCGGTTCGACGGCGGCGAATCGGCGTTGAAGTCGTTCCTCTCGCCGTAAATCGTGAGCGGAAAAGCGGTGAAAAGCGAGGTTTTCCTCCCAAAACGGAGCACCCCCCCAACCTCCGCGTCCCCGGGACTCACCGAGGGGTCGGAGCTGCGGCGGCGCCGCATGGCGGGGAGATAATCGGGGGACAACAGGACCTTGAAGAGCCGCTCGAAGGGCTGACACTGCACGAACGACTGTAAACCCCGGGCGTTGAGGCAAAGGGCGCTGAAAACGTTGGGTAACGAGCCCAAAACCTCCCGCGTGGCCGGAACCTTGGGGAAAAAAAATTCATCAAGGCGGGGGGGTTAATTAGAAGGAGGGGACGCCGCGCGGTAATTAACTCACGTCTTTAATTAAGAGCGCGTGGAGCATGACGTCGGTCAGGCCGTTGTCCTGCAGGGAGGAGAGAAGCGAAGGCTCCTGGAACACGAAGACCGTCACCACTTCGGTCGCTGCGGGGACAAAAAAGGGGGGGGTTAATTAACTAATTATCTGTGTTCTTCTGGGGAGGGTCCTCGAATTCTTTCTGTTTCCCCCCCAAAATGTTTTGGGGTGAAACTCACCCAGGAGGAAAAGCGAAGGGCCGTAATATTCGGCGTTGCTGATGATGTGTTTGAGGGAGGTGGGCAGCGAGCCGTCCATCACTTGGGGGGGGAATTAAAAAAGAAAAGGGGGTGAGGGGGCGATGTCCCCCCCGGCGCGATGTCACCAGGGATCGGGGACATCGGGGGACGCTCACCGTGGCGGATGCCGTCGGAAAAAGCGGGGTCTTGGATGGCTTTTTTGAGGAAATTCAGCATGGATTTGAGCAAAGCGGCGCGTTGGGGGATGCACTGGACACCTAAAAGCCGGAGCGGGGTGGAGGGGGGACACAAATACACAAGCACCCAACGTGAGGCCCCCCCCGGCGCCGGCCCCGCCGGCCCCGAGGGTGCGGTGGCACCTACCGCCGCGCGGGGAGGGGGCGGCGGCGCCCGCCGGGTCCTGCCGCGTTTCGGTGGAGGGGCCGGGGCTGCTCTCCATGGCCACGTCCGGCACTACGGGGGTGACGGTGACATCGGGGGGGGACGAGCGACGCCGGGGGGGGCGGCGGCGCCCCCTCTGCCGTCCTGTCCTCACCCTCCATGTCCGTCTCCATGTCCTCGCCCTCGGGGAGGGCGGCGGCGGCGGCGGCGGGGGGCCGCGGCGCTTTGGGCTTGATGACGAAAGGACATTCGCGGCGGCACAAATCCACCTCGTGCTGAGGGCACAAAAACCCCCAAAACACCCCAAAATGAGAGGCGAAAATCAGCGGGGGACCCCGGGCTAAGAGGGGGGACCCGAAGCGAAGCGGGGGACCCCACCTCGAGGCGGTAGATGAAGATGGAGAGGCCGCTGTGCGACTGGAAGGCGGCCATGTCCAGGTTGGTGATGAGATCCACCACCCGCACGGCGCGCGTCACAAACGTGATCTGGTCCTGTTCGTCGCCCAGAAATTTTATCACCTTGGGAGAGAAAAAAATAAAACGGGTGAAAACTCTTAAAGAGCCCTAAAAAACGGGGAGTTTTTTTGGTTTTTTTTTACTTTTAAAAGCGCTTCCATCATCCCGCACGACACCAAAGCTTCGCCGCCCGCGTCGTAACTCGCCAAGTGGTAGAGGAAGGAGAAGAGGGCGGTGGCGAACTGGTGGGGGTACGGCTCCATGGACGGGTCTGCGGGGGGCAAAAATGGTTAAAACCAGGTGAAACGCCCCGAAAAACTTCTCGTAGGGACGCGGCGGGCCCCACCGATCATGGCTTGGATGCAGTTGCGGACTAGAACGGGGAGAAATCCGTGGTAGGAGGCGGTGCCGGTGCAGTCGATGATGCTGCTGAGCTTGGGGGTTCGCTCCAGGTGCACGATGGACGTGAGAGTGCGCAGGGAGGCGGCCTTGATGTCCTGGGGGACAAAACATGGGGGGGGGGCGATAAAATATGGGGAAGGGGCGTAAAATATTGGGGGGGGCGCGTAAAAATGGTGGGGGGTGGTTTTGGGGGATAAAAAGAGGGGACACGATGGGGCTTGGGGACACCAAGGGACACGGTGTGTAAGCAGGGGGGTGATGTCCTGGGGGGGCAAAAAATGGGGGGGGGGGGAATAAAATATTGGGGGGGGGGCGTAAAACATTGGGGGGGTGTAAAAATGGTGGGGGGTGGTTTTGGGGGGAGATAAAGAGGGGACACGATGGGGCTTGGGGACGCCAAGGGACACGGTGTGTAAATAGGAAGGGTTGATGTTCTGGGGGGGGGGCACAAAATATTGGGGGGAAATGTAAAAATGGTGGGAGATGGTTTTTTGGGGGAGTGGGGGCAACGGGATTGAGCCCCGGGGGTATTTGGGGGGTCAGGGGTATTTGGGGGGGCTTGGGGGGTTATTTTGGGGGTCAGGGGTATGTGGGGCGCCTGGGGGGGTTATTTTTGGGGGGTTATTTGGGGAACCAGGGGGTTATTTGCGGGGGACCAGTGGGGTTATTTTAGGGGACCGGGGGTTTATTACGGGGGGGTATTTGTGGGGGGGTGGAGGGGATATTTTGGGGTGCTGGGGGGGGCATTTGGGGGTTATTTTAGGTGGGAGTTCTTTTAGGGCGCCCCCCACGAGATGTCTTTATTCTGGTGGGATTGGCGGTGATTTTGGGGGGGAACAGGGGCCTTATTTGGGGAGATATTTTGGGGGGCTACAGAGCTTATTTTGGGGGGGTTATTTTGGGGGGGGTCCTCACCATGAGCTGCTTGTCGGTGATTTGCAGCACGTCGACCAGCTCCTCGATCAGCCCGTTGTACAAGATGCTGTTGGCCGATTCCTGCAGCGCGTTGGAGTAAACTGCCAAAAAAACCCAAGGGGGGTGGTGGTCACCCCACAAAAGCTCCCCCTCATTAAAACAACCCCCCCCCCCCCCCTGCTTAATTAAAACACAGCCTTAATTAACGAAAAGCCTACCCAGGATGGAGATGGCGTGCAGCCGCGCTTGCACCGCTTGCAGTCGCTTCTTGTGGTTGGAGATGTGGTTGGAGAAACCGTGCGCCAGGCGGATGTGGGTGAAAAGCAGCATCTGGGGGGGGGTAGAAAGATTTGGGGGGGTCAGGGAGGATTCTGGGGGGTGTTACCCCCCCCGCGTGTCACTGCGTACCCCCAAAATGTTGGGGTACCCCCCCGTTTCTGCCCCACTCGCCTGTTTGTCTTTGGGGATGCTGTACATCTTGGTGAGGGACTCCATGATCTCCGAGGGGCTCTCTGAAATCTGGGGGGGGGGGGGTTATAAAAGAAATGGGGGTACGCAGATAAAACGGGGGTGCGCACATCAAAATCTGGGGGTACGGGGTGGGGAGGACCCTCCTTTTGAGGCAGGACCCCCCCGAACAGACGCTGCGCCCCCGCAACGCTCACCTTGTCCAGCTGCTCGATGTGGATGTAGTGCAGGGTGGTGCTGGTGGCCTGGGGGGGTTTGGGGGGTAAGGGGGGGGCTCTGGGGTTTGGGGGGTTCCCCCCATGTCCCCAGATGTCCCCAAATGTCCCCCGTACTCACCCGTTTGTCCACCTTCACCTCAACGCCCGGCTCGGCGTAGAACTCGAAGTGGAGGGTGGTGGCACTGGGGGGGTATTTCTGGGGGGGGATACACACATTGGGGTGTGCGGGGAGGGGACGGGGGTGTTCCCTCCCCTGGGCGGAGGGCGGGGGACACGGGACGGGGGACGGGAGCAGGTTTGGGGACACGAGGGGGGGACGGAGCGGGTTTGGGGACACGAGGGGGGGACAGGAGCAGGTTTGGGGACACGAGATCGGGTTTGGGGACGCGACGGGGGGGACGGAAGCAGGTTTGGGGACACGAGGGGGGGACAGGAGCAGGTTTGGGGACACGAGATCGGGTTTGGGGACGCGACGGGGGGGACGGGAGCGGGTTTGGGGACACGACGGGGGAGACGGGAGCGGGTTTGGGGACACGAGGCGGGGACGGGAGCGGGTTTGGGGACACGAGATCGGGTTTGGGGACACGAGGGGGGGGACGGGAGCGGGTTTGGGGACACGAGATCGGGTTTGGGGACACGACGGGGGGGACGGGAGCGGGTTTGGGGACACGAGATCGGGTTTGGGGACACGAGGGGGGGGACGGGAGCGGGTTTGGGGACACGAGGGGGGGACAGGAGCAGGTTTGGGGACACGAGATCGGGTTTGGGGACACGAGGGGGGAGACGGGAGCGGGTTTGGGGACACGAGATCGGGTTTGGGGACACGAGGTGGGGGACGGGAGTGGGTTTGGGGACACAAGGTGGGGACAGAAACGGGTTTGGGGACACGAGGGGGGGACACGATCGGGTTTGGGGACACAAGAGGGGGACAGGACCGGGTTTGGGGGACACAAGAGGGGGACAGGACCAGGTTTGGGGACACCGAGAGCGAATAGGACGGTATTGGGGAACCCCAGGAGGTGATGGGGGGGACATGGGACAGTGTTGGGGACCCCAAAAGGTGACAAAGCAACACAGGACGCTCTTGGGGACCCGAGAAGGTGATAGAAGGGGACAAGACAATTTTAGAAGGACCCCAAAACACAAGACCCAGGGAGGTGACAAGGGGACACCAGACAATGTTGGGGACCACAGAAGGTCACAAAACAACTTTGGGGGACCCCAGGATGGTGCTGGGGGACCCCAAAACGCGGTGACGTAAACCAGGCTTGCGGGACCCCAGGGCAGAACTGGGGAGCAGAGGGTGACAAGGGGACAAAGGACAGCGACGGGGACCCCGGAAAGCGACAAAACAATTTGGGGGGACCCCAGAGAACCCCAAAACCTCCTCGCTCACCAGCATGTGAAGGTCCCGGCAGCACTCGGCCAACCCAAAGCCGTTCTCCTTCCCGCCCCAGCTCTGCGTGAAAACGCCCCCCAAAAACGATTTAAAAACTCACCTATAAGTGTTAAAATAAAGGGGGGATGCCCCAAAAAACAAGCGGGGGACCCCCCGACTGACCTCAGCCAGGTGCTGGAGGCGGGAGAGGAGGGGGCTGCGCTTGTCCGAGCCCAAGCGCGTGATGTAGTTGGAGCGTTTGCTAAAAACGTAGAGCAGGTTCAGCACCGCCAGCACCACTTGCATGTCCGAGGAGGCCAAGAGCGTCGTTAGTGCTGCCGAAAAACCACCGAAACGGTTAAATTGGGAAGAAATAATCCGCCCGGGGGTTTTGAGGGGTTGGGGGGGGTACCCCGCGGTACCTCGATGGAGCTGTAGAGGTGGCGGGAGAAACTGTATTCGATGAGGAGGGCGGTGAAGTTGAGCAGCGCCAGGAGCAGCGACTTGAGCTGCTCGCGCTCGGGCCGGTCGCAAACCAGCAGCCACGACATGTTCTCCACGGGCCGCCCGGCCTCGGCCAAGATCCGTCGAAACGGTCCAGGAGATCCACCCAGTGGTACAGCTCGCACTGCGCAAACCGGGCGGGGGGGGCGTCAGGGGCACCCCGATATTTTGGGGGGGGTCCGAGCGACGTTCGGGGGTTTAAAGGTCGATTTAAAGCTGCGCTGGAGGTTTAAATCTTCCGTTCGGGAAGGGAAATGGGGTGGTGTTTGGCACCGATTAATACTTGGGGGGGTTGGGGGGGAGTTTGGGGACCCCCT
>NW_027017079.1:0-36704 GCF_036013445.1 Caloenas nicobarica
CAGTAGAGCCTGACAGAGCGCGACAGAGCCCGACAGGGCCCGACAGAGCCCGACAGGGCCCGACGAGCCCGACAGGGCCCGACAGGCCCAGTAGCGCCCCGACAGAGCCCGACAGAGCCCGACAGGGCCGACAGGGCCCAACAGGGCCCGACAGAGCCCGACAGGGCCCGACAGAGCCCGACAGGGCCCGACAGAGCCCAGTAGAGCCCGACAGAGCCCGACAGAGCCCGACAGAGCCCGACATAGCCCAGTAGAGCCCGACAGAGCCCGACAGAGCCCGACAGAGCCCGACAGGGCCCGACAGAGCCCGACAGAGCCCGACAGGGCCCGACAGGGCCCAGTAGAGCCCGACAGAGCCCGATAGATCCCGACAGAGCCCGACAGGGCCCAGTAGAGCCCAGTAGAGCCCGACAGAGCCCAGTAGGAGTCCGACAGAGCCCGACAGAGCCCGACAGGCCCGACAGGGCCCGACAGAGCCCGACAGGGCCCAGTAGAGCCCGACAGAGCCCGACAGGGCCCGACAGGGCCCAGTAGGGCCCAGTAGAGCCCAGTAGAGCCCGACAGAGCCCGACAGAGCCCGACAGAGCCCGACAGAGCCCGACAGAGCCCGACAGAGACCAGTTGAGCCCGACAGAGCCCGACAGAGCCCGACAGAGCCCGACAGGGCCCAGTAGAGCCCGACAGAGCCCGACAGAGCCCGTAGAGCCCAGTAGAGCCCAGTAGAGCCCGACGGAGCCCGACAGAGCCCGACAGGGCCCAGTAGAGCCCGACAGAACCCGACAGGGCCCGACAGGGCCCGACAGAGCCCGACAGGGCCCGACATGGCCCAGTAGAGCCCGACAGAGCCCGACAGAGCCCGACAGAGCCCGACAGAGCCCGACAGGGCCCGACAGGGCCCGACAGGGCCCAGTAGAGCCCGACAGACCCCGACAGAGCCCAGTAGAGCCCGACAGGGCCCGACAGGGCCCGACAGGGCCCAGTAGAGCCCGACAGATCCCGACAGAGCCCGACAGAGCCCGACAGGGCCCGACAGGGCCCGACAGGGCCCAGTAGAGCCCGACAGAGGCCGACAGAGCCCGACAGAGCCCGACAGGGCCCAGTAGAGCCCGACAGAGCCCGACAGAGCCCGACAGAGCCCGATAGGGCCCGACAGAGCCCGACAGAGCCCGACAGAGCCCGACAGGGCCCGACAGGGCCCAGTTTAGCCCAGTAGAGCCCGACAGAGCCCGACAGAGCCCGACAGAGCCCGACAGGGCCCAGTAGAGCCCGACAGAGCCCGACAGGGCCCGACAGGGCCCGACAGGGCCCAGCAGAGCCCGACAGAGCCCGACAGGGCCCGACAGGGCCCGACAGGGCCCAGTAGAGCCCGACAGAGCCCGACAGGGCCCGACAGAGCCCGACAGGGCCCGACAGGGCCCGACAGGGCCCGACAGGGCCCGACAGGGCCCGACAGGGCCCGACAGAGCCCGACAGAGCCCGACAGGGCCCAGTAGAGCCCGACAGAGCCCGACAGGGCCCG
The DNA here is from genome assembly GCF_036013445.1 of Caloenas nicobarica. Taxonomy (NCBI): domain Eukaryota; kingdom Metazoa; phylum Chordata; class Aves; order Columbiformes; family Columbidae; genus Caloenas; species Caloenas nicobarica. The sequence continues at coordinate 1,520 of NW_027017079.1, forward strand.
ACAGGGCCCGACAGGGCCCGACAGGGCCCAGTAGAGCCCGACAGAGCCCGACAGAGCCCGACAGAGCCCGACAGAGCCCGACAGGGCCCAGTAGAGCCCGACAGAGCCCAGTAGAGCCCGACAGAGCCCGACAGAGCCCGAAAGAGCCCGAAAGAGCCCGACAGGGCCCGACAGGGCCCAGTAGAGCCCGACAGAGCCCGACAGAGCCCGACAGAGCCCGACAGAGCCCGACAGAGCCCAGTAGAGCCCGACAGAGCCCGACATATCCCGACAGAGCCCGACAGGGCCCGACAGGGCCCGACAGAGCCCGACAGAGCCCGACAGAGCCCGACAGAGACTGACAGAGCCCAGTAGAGCCCGACAGGGCCCGACAGGGCCCGACAGGGCCCAGTAGAGCCCGACAGAGCCCGACAGAGCCCAGTAGAGCCCAGTAGAGCCCGACAGAGCCCGACAGAGCCCGACAGAGCCCGACAGGGCCCGACAGGGCCCAGTAGAGCCCGACAGAGCCCGACAGAGACCGACAGGGCCCGACAGGGCCCGACAGAGCCCAGTTTAGCCCAGTAGAGCCCGACAGAGCCCGACAGGGCCCGACAGGGCCCAGTAGAGCCCGACAGAGCCCGACAGAGCCCGACAGGGCCCGACAGGGCCCGACAGAGCCCGACAGAGCCCAGTAGAGCCCGACAGAGCCCGACAGAGCCCGACAGAGCCCGACAGAGCCCGACAGGGCCCGACAGGGCCCGACAGGGCCCGACAGAGCCCGACAGGGCCCGACAGGGCCCGACAGGGCCCGACAGAGCCCGACAGAGCCCGACAGGGCCCGACAGGGCCCGACAGGGCCCGACAGAGCCCGACAGGGCCCAGTAGAGCCCGACAGGGCCCGACAGAGCCCGACAGAGCCCAGTAGAGGCCGACAGAGCCCGACAGAGCCCGACAGAGCCCGACAGAGCCCGACAGAGCCCGACAGAGCCCAGTAGAGCACGACAGAGCCCGACAGAGCCCGACAGGGCCCGACAGGGCCCGACAGAGCCCGACAGGGCCCGACAGGGCCCGACAGAGCCCGACAGAGCCCGACAGAGCCCGACAGGGCCCGACAGGGCCCGACAGGGCCCGACAGGGCCCAGTAGAGCCCGACAGAGCCCGACAGAGCCCGACAGAGCCCGACAGGGCCCGACAGGGCCCGACAGGGCCCAGTAGAGCCCGACAGAGCCCGACAGGGCCCGACAGGGCCCAGTAGAGCCCGACAGAGCCCGACAGAGCCCAGTAGAGCCTGACAGAGCCCGACAGAGCCCGACAGAGACCAACAGGGCCCGACAGGGCCCGACAGAGCCCGACAGAGCCCGACAGGGCCCGACAGGGCCCGACAGGCCCGACAGGGCCCAGTAGCGCCCGACAGAGCCCGACAGAGCCCGACAGGGCCCGACAGAGCCCGACAGAGCCCGACAGAGCCCGACAGGGCCCGACAGGGCCCAGTAGAGCCCGACAGAGCCCGACAGAGCCCGACAGAGCCCAGTAGAGCCCGACAGAGCCCGACAGAGCCCGACAGAGCCCGACAGAGCCCGACAGGGCCCAGTAGAGCCCGACAGAGCCCGATAGAGCCCGACAGAGCCCGACAGGGCCCAGTAGAGCCCAGTAGAGCCCGACAGAGCCCAGTAGAGTCCGACAGAGCCCGACAGAGCCCGACAGGGCCCGACAGGGCCCGACAGAGCCCGACAGGGCCCAGTAGAGCCCGACAGAGCCCGACAGAGCCCGACAGAGCCCGACAGGGCCCGACAGGGCCCAGTAGAGCCCAGTAGAGCCCGACAGAGCCCGACAGAGCCCGACAGAGCCCGACAGAGCCCGACAGAGCCCGACAGAGACCAGTTGAGCCCGACAGAGCCCGACAGAGCCCGACAGAGCCCGACAGAGCCCGACAGGGCCCAGTAGAGCCCGACAGAGCCCGACAGAGCCCAGTAGAGCCCAGTAGAGCCCGACAGAGCCCGACGGAGCCCGACAGAGCCCGACAGAGCCCGACAGAGACCAGTTGAACCCGACGGAGCCCGACAGAGCCCGACAGAGCCCGACAGGGCCCAGTAGAGCCCGACAGAGCCCGACAGAGCCCGACAGAGCCCGACAGAGCCCAGGCGAGCCCGACAGAGCCCGACATAGCCCGACAAAGCCCAACAGAGCCCGACAGAGCCCGACAGAGCCCGACAGGGCCCAGTAGAGCCCGACAGAGCCCGACAGAGCCCAGTAGAGCCCAGTAGAGCCCCACAGAGCCCGACAGAGCCCGACAGAGCCCGACAGAGACCAGTTGAGCCCGACAGAGCCCGACAGAGCCCGACAGGGCCCGACAGGGCCCAGTAGAGCCCGACAGAGCCCGACAGAGCCCGACAGAGCCCGACAGAGCCCGACAGGGCCCGACAGGGCCCGACAGGGCCCAGTAGAGCCCGACAGAGCCCGACAGAGCCCAGTAGAGCCCAGTAGAGCCCGACAGAGCCCGACAGAGCCCGACAGGGCCCAGTAGAGCCCGACAGAGCCCGACAGATCCCGACAGAGCCCGACAGAGCCCAGTAGAGCCCGACAGAGCCCGACAGGGCCCGACAGGGCCCGACAGGGCACAGTAGAGCCCGACAGAGCCCGACAGAGCCCAGTAGAGCCCAGTAGAGCGCGACAGAGCCCGACAGAGCCCGACAGGGCCCGACAGAGCCCGACAGGACCCGACAGAGCCCGACAGAGCCCAGTAGAGCCCGACAGGGCCCGACAGGGCCCAGTAGAGCCCGACAGGGCCCGACAGAGCCCGACAGAGCCCGACAGAGCCCGACAGAGCCCAGTAGAGCCCGACAGAGCCCGACAGAGCCCGACAGAGCCCAGTAGAGCCCGACAGAGCCCGACAGAGCCCGACAGAGCCCGACAGAGCCCGACAGAGCCCGACAGAGCCCGACAGAGCCCGACAGGGCCCGACAGGGCCCAGTAGAGACCGACAGAGCCCAGTAGAGCCCGACAGAGCCCGACAGAGCCCGACAGGGCCCGACAGAGCCCGACAGAGCCCGACAGGGCCCGACAGAGCCCGACAGGGCCCAGTAGAGCCCGACAGAGCCTGACAGAGCCCGACAGGGCCCGACAGGGCCCGACAGGGCCCAGTAGAGCCCGACAGGGCCCAGTAGAGCCCGACAGAGCCCGAAAGAGCCCAGTAGAGCCCAGTAGAGCCCGACAAATTTCGACAGAGCCCGACAGAGCCCGACAGGGCCCAGTTGAGCCCGACAGAGCCCGACAGAGCCCGACAGAGCCCGACAGGGCCCAGTAGAGCCCGACAGAGCCCGACAGAGCCCGACAGAGCCCGACAGGGCCCGACAGAGCCCGACAGAGCCCGACAGAGCCCGACAGAGCCCGACAGGGCCCGACAGGGCCCGACAGAGCCCGACAGAGCCCGACAGGGCCCGACAGGGCCCGACAGGGCCCGACAGGGACCGACAGGGCCCGACAGGGACCGACAGAGCCCGACAGAACCCGACAGGGCCCAGTAGAGCCCGACAGAGCCCGACAGAGCCCGACAGAGCCCGACAGAGCCCGACAGGGCCCGACAGAGCCCGACAGGGCCCGACAGGGCCCGACAGAGCCCGACAGGGCCGACAGGGCCCGACAGGGACCGACGGGTCCCAGTAGAGCCCGACAGAGCCCGACAGAACCCGACAGGGCCCAGTAGAGCCCGACAGAGCCCGACAGAGCCCGACAGAGCCCGACAGGGCCCGACAGGGCCCAGTAGAGCCCGACAGAGCCCGACAGAGCCCGACAGAGCCCGACAGAGCCCGACAGGGCCCGACAGAGCCCGACAGGGCCCGACAGAGCCCGACAGAGCCCGACAGAGCCCAGTAGAGCCCGACAGAGCCCGACAGGGCCCGACAGGGCACAGTAGAGCCCGACAGAGCCCGACAGAGCCCAGTAGAGCCCGACAGAGCCCGACAGAGCCCGACAGAGCCCGACAGAGCCCGACAGAGCCCAGTAGAGCCCGACAGGGCCCAGTAGAGCCCGACAGGGCCCGACAGAGCCCAGTAGAGCCCAGTAGAGCCCGAAAGGGCCCGAAAGGGCCCGACAGGGCCCAGTAGAGCCCGACAGAGCCCGACAGAGCCCGACAGGGCCCAGTAGAGCCCGACAGAGCCCGACAGAGCCCGACAGAGCCCGACAGGGCCCGACAGGGCCCGACAGGGCCCGACAGGGCCCGACAGAGCCCGACAGGGCCCGACAGGGCCCGACAGGGCCCAGTAGAGCCCGACAGAGCCCGACGGAGCCCGACAGGGCCCGACAGAGCCCGACAGGACCCGACAGAGCCCAGTAGAGCCCGACAGAGCCCGACAGAGCCCGACAGAGCCCGACAGAGCCCGACAGAGCCCGACAGGGCCCGACAGGGCCCGACAGGGCCCGACAGAGCCCAGTAGAGCCCGACAGAGCCCGACAGAGCCCGACAGAGCCCGACAGAGCCCGACAGAGCCCGACAGAGCCCAGTAGAGCCCGACAGAGCCCAGTAGAGCCCGACAGGGCCCGACAGGGCCCGACAGGGCCCAGTAGAGCCCGACAGAGCCCGACAGAGCCCGACAGAGCCCGACAGAGCCCGACAGGGCCCGACAGGGCCCGACAGGGCCCGACAGGGCCCAGTAGAGCCCGACAGGGCCCGACAGGGCCCGACAGGGCCCGACAGGGCCCAGTAGAGCCCGACAGAGCCCAGTAGAGCCCAGTAGAGCCCGACAGAGCACGACAGAGCCCGACAGAGCCCGACAGAGCCCGACAGGGCCCAGTAGAGCCCGACAGGGCCCGACAGAGCCCGACAGGGCCCAGTAGAGCCCGACAGGGCCCGACAGAGCCCGACAGAGCCCGACAGGGCCCGACAGGGCCCGACAGAGCCCGACAGGGCCCGACAGGGCCCGACAGGGCCCAGTTTAGCCCAGTAGAGCCCGACAGAGCCCGACAGGGCCCGACAGGGCCCAGTACAGCCCGACAGAGCCCGACAGGGCCCGACAGGGCCCGACAGAGCCCGACAGGGCCCGACAGGGCCCAGTACAGCCCGACAGAGCCCGACAGGGCCCGACAGAGCCCGACAGAGCCCGACAGAATCCGACAGAGCCCGACAGGACCCAGCAGAGCCCGACAGAGCCCGACAGAGCCCGACAGAGCCCGACAGGGCCCGACAGAGTCCGACAGGGCCCGACAGAGCCCGACAGGGCCCGACAGGGCCCAGTAGAGCCCGACAGAGCCCGACAGGGCCCGACAGAGCCCGACAGAGCCCGACAGGGCCCGACAGAGCCCGACAGGGCCCGACAGAGCCCGACAGGGCCCGACAGAGCCCGACAGAGCCCGACAGAGCCCGACAGAACCCGACAGGGCCCGACAGGGCCCGACAGGGCCCGACAGGGCCCGACAGAGCCCAGTAGAGCCCGACAGAGCCCGACAGAGCCCGACAGAGCCCAGTAGAGCCCGACAGAGCTCAGTAGAGCCCGACAGAGCCCAGTAGAGCCCGACAGAGCGCGACAGAGCCCGACAGGGCCCGACAGGGCCCGACAGAGCCCAGTCGAGCCCGACAGAGCCCGAAAGAGCCCGACAGGGCCCGACAGAGCCCGACAGAGCCCGACAGAGCCCAGTAGAGCCCGACAGAGCCCGACAGAGCCCGACAGGGCCCGACAGGGCCCGACAGGGCCCAGTAGAGCCCGACAGAGCCCGACAGAGCCCGACAGAGCCCGACAGAGCCCGACAGGGCCCAGTAGAGCTTGACAGTGCCCAGTAGAGCCCGACAGAGCCCGACAGGGCCCGACAGGGCACAGTAGAGCCCGACAGAGCCCGACAGAGCCCGACAGAGACCGACAGGGCCCGACAGGGCCCGACAGAGCCCAGTTTAGCCCAGTAGAGCCCGACAGAGCCCGACAGGGCCCGACAGTGCCCAGTAGAGCCCGACAGAGCCCGACAGGGCCCGACAGGGCCCGACAGGGCCCGACAGGGCCCGACAGAGCCCAGTAGAGCCCGACAGAGCCCGACAGAGCCCGACAGAGCCCGACAGAGCCCGACAGGGCCCGACAGGGCCCGACAGGGCCCGACAGGGCCCGACAGAGCCCGACAGGGCCCGACAGAGCCCGACAGAGCCCGACAGAACCCGACAGGGCCCGACAGGGCCCGACAGAGCCCGACAGAGCCCGACAGGGCCCAGTAGAGCCCGACAGAGCCCGACAGAGCCCGACAGAGCCCGACAGAGCCCAGTAGAGGCCGACAGAGCCCGACAGAGCCCGACAGAGCCCGACAGAGCCCGACAGGGCCCAGTAGAGCCCAGTAGAGCCCGACAGAGCCCAGTAGAGCACGACAGAACCCGACAGAGCCCGACAGGGCCCGACAGGGCCCGACAGAGCCCGACAGAGCCCGACAGAGCCCGACAGGGCCCGACAGGGCCCAGTAGAGCCCGACAGAGCCCGACAGGGCCCGACAGGGCCCAGTAGAGCCCGACAGAGCCCGACAGAGCCCAGTAGAGCCTGACAGAGCCCGACAGAGCCCGACAGGGCCCGACAGAGCCCGACAGGGCCCGACAGGGCCCAGTAGCGCCCGACAGAGCCCGACAGAGCCCGACAGGGCCCGACAGGGCCCGACAGGGCCCGACAGGGCCCGACAGAGCCCAGTAGAGCCCGACAGAGCCCGACAGAGCCCGACAGAGCCCGACAGAGCCCAGTAGAGCCCGACAGAGCCCGACAGAGCCCGACAGAGCCCGACAGGGCCCGACAGAGCCCGACAGAGCCCGACAGGGCCCGACAGGGCCCAGTAGAGCCCGACAGAGCCCGATAGATCCCGACAGAGCCCGACAGGGCCCAGTAGAGCCCAGTAGAGCCCGACAGAGCCCAGTAGAGTCCGACAGAGCCCGACAGAGCCCGACAGGGCCCGACAGGGCCCGACAGAGCCCGACAGGGCCCAGTAGAGCCCGACAGAGCCCGACAGGGCCCGACAGGGCCCAGTAGGGCCCAGTAGAGCCCAGTAGAGCCCGACAGAGCCCGACAGAGCCCGACAGAGCCCGACAGAGACCAGTTGAGCCCGACAGAGCCCGACAGAGCCCGACAGAGCCCGACAGGGCCCAGTAGAGCCCGACAGAGCCCGACAGAGCCCAGTAGAGCCCAGTAGAGCCCGACAGAGCCCGACGGAGCCCGACAGAGCCCGACAGAGCCCGACAGAGACCAGTTGAGCCGACAGAGCCCGACAGAGCCCGACAGAGCCCGACAGGGCCCGACAGGGCCCAGTAGAGCCCGACAGAGCCCGACAGAGCCCGACAGAGCCCAGTAGAGCCCGACAGAGCCCGACAGGGCCCGACAGAGCCCGACAGAGCCCGACAGAGCCCGACAGGGCCCGACAGGGCCCGACAGGGCCCGACAGGGCCCAGTAGAGCCCGACAGAGCCCGACAGAGCCCGAAAGGGCCCAGTAGAGCCCGACAGAGCCCGACAGAGCCCGACAGAGCCCGACAGGGCCCGACAGGGCCCGACAGGGCCCAGTAGAGCCCGACAGAGCCCGACAGAGCCCGACAGAGCCCGACAGAGCCCGACAGGGCCCGACAGAGCCCGACAGGGCCCAGTAGAGCCCGACAGGGCCCAGTAGAGCCCGACAGAGCCCAGTAGAGCCCGACAGAGCCCGACAGAGCCCGACAGGGCCCGACAGGGCCCGAGAGGGCCCGACAGGGCCCGACAGGGCCCAGTAGAGCCCGACAGAGCCCGACAGAGCCCGACAGAGCCCGACAGAGCCCGACAGGGCCCGACTGAGCCCGACAGGGCCCGACAGGGCCCGACAGGGCCCAGTAGAGCCCGACAGAGCCCGACAGAGCCCAGTAGAGCCCGACAGAGCCCGACAGAGCCCGACAGGGCCCGACAGGGCCCGACAGAGCCCGACAGGGCCCAGTAGAGCCCGACAGAGCCCGACAGAGCCCAGTAGAGCCCGACAGAGCCCGACAGAGCCCAGTAGAGCCCAGTAGAGCCCGACAGAGCCCAGTAGAGCCCGACAGAGCCCGACAGGGCCCGACAGAGCCCGACAGGGCCCGACAGGGCCCGACAGGGCCCGACAGGGCCCGACAGAGCCCGACAGGGCCTGACAGAGCCCGACAGGGCCCAGTTGAGCCCGACAGAGCCCGACAGAGCCCGACAGAGCCCGACAGGGCCCGACAGGGCCCGACAGAGCCCAGTAGAGCCCGACAGAGCCCGACAGAGCCCGACAGAGCCCGACAGAGCCCGACAGGGCCCAGTAGAACCCGACAGAGCCCGACAGAGCCCAGTAGAGCCCAGTAGAGCCCGACAGAGCCCGACAGAGCCCGACAGAGCCCGACAGAGACCAGTTGAGCCCGACAGAGCCCGACAGAGCCCGACAGAGCCCGACAGGGCCCGACAGGGCCCGACAGGGCCCAGTAGAGCCCGACAGAGCCCGACAGAGCCCAGTAGAGCCCGACAGAGCCCGACAGAGCCCTACAGAGCCCGACAGAGCCCGACAGGGCCCAGTAGAGCCCGACAGAGCCCGACAGAGCCCGACAGAGCCCGACAGAGCCCGACAGGGCCCGACAGGGCCCGACAGGGCCCGACAGGGCCCGACAGAGCCCGACACAGCCCGACAGGGCCCAGTAGAGCCCAACAGAGCCCGACAGGACCCGACAGGGCCCGACAGAGCCCGACAGGGCCCAGTAGAGCCCGACAGAGCCCGACAGAGCCCGACAGGGCCCGACAGGGCCCGACAGGGCCCGACAGAGCCCGACAGAGCCCGACAGAGCCCGACAGGGCCCAGTAGAGCCCGACAGAGCCCGACAGAGCCCGACGGAGCCCGACAGGGCCCGACAGGGCCCGACAGGGACCGACAGAGCCCGACAGGGCCCGACAGGGCCCGACAGGGCCCGACAGGGCCCAGTAGAGCCCGACAGAACCCGACAGGGCCGACAGGGCCCGACAGAGCCCGACAGGGCCCGACAGGGCCCAGTAGAGCCCGACAGAGCCCGACAGAGCCCGACAGAGCCCGACAGAGCCCGACAGGGCCCGACAGGGCCCGACAGGGCCCAGTAGAGCCCGACAGACCCCGACAGAGCCCAGTAGAGCCCGACAGGGCCCGACAGGGCCCGACAGGGCCCAGTAGAGCCCGACAGAGCCCGACAGAGCCCGACAGGGCCCGACAGGGCCCGACAGGGCCCAGTAGAGCCCGACAGAGGCCGACAGAGCCCGACAGAGCCCGACAGAGCCCAGTAGAGCCCGACAGAGCCCGACAGAGCCCGACAGAGCCCGATAGGGCCCGACAGAGCCCGACAGAGCCCGACAGGGCCCGACAGGGCCCGACAGGGCCCGACAGGGCCCAGTTTAGCCCAGTAGAGCCCGACAGAGCCCGACAGAGCCCGACAGAGCCCGACAGGGCCCAGTAGAGCCCGACAGAGCCCGACAGGGCCCGACAGGGCCCAGCAGAGCCCGACAGAGCCCGACAGGGCCCGACAGGGCCCAGTAGAGCCCGACAGAGCCCGACAGAGCCCGACAGGGCCCGACAGGGCCCGACAGGGCCCGACAGGGCCCGACAGAGCCCGACAGGGCCCAGTAGAGCCCGACAGAGCCCGACAGGGCCCGACAGGGCCCGACAGGGCCCGACAGGGCCCGACAGAGCCCAGTAGAGCCCGACAGAGCCCGACAGAGCCCGACAGAGCCCGACAGAGCCCGACAGGGCCCAGTAGAGCCCGACAGAGCCCAGTAGAGCCCGACAGAGCCCGAAAGAGCCCGACAGGGCCCGACAGGGCCCGACAGGGCCCATTAGAGCCCGACAGAGCCCGACAGAGCCCGACAGAGCCCGACAGAGCCCGACAGAGCCCAGTAGAGCCCGACAGAGCCCGACATATCCCGACAGAGCCCGACAGGGCCCGACAGGGCCCGACAGAGCCCGACACGGCCCGACAGAGCCCGACAGAGACTGACAGAGCCCAGTAGAGCCCGACAGGGCCCGACAGGGCCCGACAGGGCCCAGTAGAGCCCGACAGAGCCCGACAGAGCCCAGTAGAGCCCAGTAGAGCCCGACAGAGCCCGACAGAGCCCAGGCGAGCCAGACAGAGCCCGACATAGCCCGACAGGGTCCGACAGGGCCCAGTAGAGCCCGACAGAGCCCGACAGAGCCCAGTAGAGCCCAGTAGAGCCCGACAGAGCCCGACAGAGCCCGACAGGGCCCAGTAGAGCCCGACAGAGCCCGACAGAGCCCGACAGAGCCCGACAGAGCCCGACAGAGCCCGACAGGGCCCGACAGGGCCCGACAGGGCCCAGTAGAGCCCGACAGAGCCCAGTAGAGCCCAGTAGAGCCCGACAGGGCCCGACAGGGCCCGACAGGGCCCAGTAGAGCCCAACAGAGCCCGACAGAGCCCGAAAGGGCCCAGCAGAGCCGACAGAGCCCGACAGGGCCCGACAGGGCCCGACAGGGCCCAGTAGAGCCCGACAGAGCCCGACAGAGCCCGACAGAGCCCGACAGGGCCCGACAGGGCCCAGTAGAGCCCGACAGAGCCCGACAGGGCCCAACAGAGCCCGAAAGGGCCCAGTAGAGCCCGACAGAGCCCGACAGAGCCCGACAGAGCCCGACAGAGCCCGACAGAGCCCGACAGGGCCCGACTGAGCCCGACAGAGCCTGACAGAGCCCAGTAGAGCCCGACAGGGCCCGAGAGGGACCGACAGAGCCCGACACGGCCCGACAGAGCCCGACAGAGCCTGACAGAGCCCAGTAGAGCCCGACAGGGCCCGACAGGGCCCAGTAGAGCCCGACAGAGCCCGACAGAGCCCAGTAGAGCCCAGTAGAGCCCGACAGAGCCCGACAGAGCCCGACAGAGCCCAGGCGAGCCAGACAGAGCCCGACATAGCCCGACAGAGCCCGACAGGGCCCGACAGGGCCCGACAGGGCCCAGTAGAGCCCGACAGAGCCCGACAGAGCCCAGTAGAGCCCAGTAGAGCCCGACAGAGCCCGACAGGGCCCAGTAGAGCCCGACAGAGCCCGACAGAGCCCGACAGGGCCCGACAGGGCCCGACAGGGCCCAGTAGAGCCCGACAGAGCCTGACAGAGCCCAGTAGAGCCCAGTAGAGCCCGACAGGGCCCGACAGGGCCCGACAGGGCCCAGTAGAGCCCAACAGAGCCCGACAGAGCCCGACAGAACCCGACAGAGCCCGACAGAGACCAGTTGAGCCCGACAGAGCCCGACAGAGCCCGACAGGGCCCGACAGGGCCCAGTAGAGCCCGACAGAGCCCGACAGAGCCCGACAGAGCCCGACAGAGCCCAGTAGAGCCCGACAGAGCCCGACAGAGCCCAGTAGAGCCCGACAGAGCCCGAAAGAGCCCGACAGAGCCCGACAGAGCCCGACAGAGCCCGACAGAGCCCGACAGAGCCCGACAGAGCCCGACAGGGCCCAGTAGAGCCCGACAGAGCCCAGTAGAGCCCGACAGAGCCCGACAGAGCCCGACAGAGCCCGACAGGGCCCGACAGGGCCCGACAGGGCCCGACAGGGCCCAGTAGAGCCCGATAGAGCCCGACAGAGCCCGACAGAGCCCGACAGAGCCCGACAGGGCCCGACAGGGCCCAGTAGAGCCCGACAGAGCCCGACAGAGCCCGACAGAGCCCGACAGGGCCCGACAGGGCCCGACAGGGCCCAGTAGAGCCCGACAGAGCCCGACAGAGCCCGACAGAGCCCGACAGAGCCCGACAGAGCCCGACAGGGCCCGACAGGGCCCGACAGAGCCCAGTTTAGCCCAATAGAGCCCGACAGAGCCCGACAGAGCCCGACAGGGCCCGACAGGGCCCGACAGGGCCCGACAGGGCCCAGTAGAGCCCGACAGAGCCCGACAGAGCCCGACAGAGCCCGACAGGGCCCAGTAGAGGCCGACAGAGCCCGACAGAGCCCGACAGAGCCCGACAGAGCCCGACAGGGCCCAGTAGAGCCCAGTAGAGCCCGACAGAGCCCAGTAGAGCCCGACAGAGCCCGACAGAGCCCGACAGAGCCCGACAGAGCCCGACAGAGCCCGACAGAGCCCGACAGGGCCCGACAGAGCCCGACAGGGCCCAGTAGAGCCCGACAGGGCCCGACAGGGCCCGACAGAGCCCGACAGGGCCCGACAGGGCCGGACAGGGCCCGACAGAGCCCGACAGAGCCCAGTAGAGCCCGACAGAGCCCGACAGGGCCCAACAGGGCCCGACAGGGCCCAGTAGAGCCCGACAGAGCCCGACAGAGCCCAGTAGAGCCCAGTAGAGCCGACAGAGCCCAACAGAGCCCGACAGAGCCCGACAGAGCCCGACAGAGCCCGACAGAGCCCGACAGAGCCCGACAGGGCCCGACAGAGCCTGACAGGGCCCGACAGAGCCCGACAGGGCCCGACAGGGCCCAGTAGCGCCCGACAGAGCCCGACAGAGCCCGACAGAGCCCGAGAGGGCCCGACAGGGCCCGACAGAGCCCAGTAGAGCCCGACAGAGCCCGACAGAGCCCGACAGAGCCCGACAGAGCCTGACAGAGCCCGACAGAGCCCGACAGAGCCCGACAGGGCCCGACAGGGCCCGACAGGGCCCAGTAGAGCCCGACAGAGCCCGACAGAGCCCGACAGAGCCCGACAGGGCCCGACAGGGCCCGACAGGGCCCGACAGAGCCCGACAGGGCCCGACAGGGCCGGACAGGGCCGGACAGGGCCCGACAGAGCCCAGTAGAGCCCGACAGAGCCCGACAGGGCCCGACAGGGCCCGACAGGGCCCAGTAGAGCCCGACAGAGCCCGACAGAGCCCAGTAGAGCCCAGTAGAGCCCGACAGAGCCCGACAGAGCCCGACAGAGCCCGACAGAGCCCGACAGAGCCCGACAGGGCCCGACAGGGCCCGACAGAGCCCGACAGGGCCCGACAGGGCCCAGTAGCGCCCGACAGAGCCCGACAGAGCCCGACATGGCCCGACAGGGCCCGACAGGGCCCAGTAGAGCCCGACAGAGCCCGACAGAGCCCGACAGAGCCCGACAGAGCCCGACAGAGCCCAACAGAGCCCGACAGAGCCCAGTAGAGCCCGACAGAACCCGACAGAGCCCGACAGAGCCCGACAGGGCCCGACAGGGCCCGACAGGGCCCAGTAGAGCCCTACAGAGCCCGATAGAGCCCGACAGAGCCCGACAGGGCCCAGTAGAGCCCGACAGAGCCCGACAGGGCCCGACAGGGACCGACAGAGCCCGACAGGGCCCGACAGAGCCCGACAGAGCCCGACAGAGCCCGACAGGGCCCAGTAGAGCCCGACAGAGCCCGACAGAGCCCGACAGAGCCCGACAGAGCCCGACAGAGCCCGACAGAACCCGACAGAACCCGACAGGGCCCGACAGGGCCCGACAGGGCCCGACAGAGCCCAGTAGAGCCCGACAGAGCCCGACAGAGCCCGACAGAGCCCGACAGAGCCCGACAGAGCCCGACAGAGCCCGACAGGGCCCGACAGGGCCCAGTAGAGCCCGACAGAGCCCGACAGAGCCCGACAGAGCCCAGTAGAGCCCGACAGAGCCCGACATATCCCGACAGAGCCCGACAGGGCCCGACAGGGCCCGACAGGGCCCGACAGAGCCCGACACGGCCCGACAGAGCCCGACAGAGCCTGACAGAGCCCAGTAGAGCCCGACAGGGCCCGACAGAGCCCAGTAGAGCCCAGTAGAGCCCGACAGAGCCCGACAGAGCCCGACAGAGCCCAGGCGAGCCCGACAGAGCCCGACATAGCCCGACAGAGCCCGACAGAGCCCGACAGGGCCCGACAGGGCCCGACAGGGCCCAGTAGAGCCCGACAGAGCCCGAGAGAGCCCAGTAGAGCCCAGTAGAGCCCGACAGAGCCCGACAGAGCCCGACAGAGCCTGACAGAGACCAGTTGAGCCCGACAGAGCCCGACAGAGCCCGACAGGGCCCGACAGGGCCCAGTAGAGCCCGACAGAGCCTGACAGAGCCCGACAGTGCCCGACAGGGCCCGACAGAGCCCGACAGGACCCAGTAGAGCCCGACAGAGCCCGACAGAGCCCAGTAGAGCCCAGTAGAGCCCGACAGAGCCCGACAGAGCCCGACAGAGACCAGTTGAGCCCGACAGAGCCCGACAGAGCCCGACAGGGCCCAGTAGAGCCCGACAGAGCCCGACAGAGCCCGACAGAGCCCGACAGAGCCCGACAGGGCCCAGTAGAGCCCGACAGAGCCCGACAGAGCCCGACAGAGCCCGACAGAGCCCGACAGAGCCCGACAGAGCCCGACAAGGCCCGACAGGGCCCGACAGGGCCCAGTAGAGCCCGACAGAGCCCGACAGAGCCCGACAGAGGCCGACAGAGCCCGACAGAGCCCGACAGGGCCCGACAGAGCCCGACAGAGCCCGACAGAGCCCGACAGAGCCCGACAGGGCCCGACAGAGCCCGACAGAGCCCGACAGAGCCCGACAGGGCCCGACAGAGCCCAGTTTAGCCCAGTAGAGCCCGACAGAGCCCGACAGAGCCCGACAGGGCCCGACAGGGCCCAGTAGAGCCCGACAGAGCCCGACAGAGCCCGACAGGGCCCGACAGGGCCCGACAGAGCCCGACAGAGCCCAGTAGAGCCCGACAGAGCCCGACAGAGCCCGACAGAGCCCGACAGGGCCCGACAGGGCCCGACAGGGCCCGACAGGGCCCGACAGGGCCCGACAGGGCCCAGTAGAGCCCGACAGAGCCCGACAGAGCCCGACAGAGCCCGACAGAGCCCGACAGGGCCCGACAGGGCCCGACAGGGCCCAGTAGAGGCCGACAGAGCCCGACAGAGCCCGACAGAGCCCGACAGAGCCCGACAGAGCCCGACAGGGCCCAGTAGAGCCCAGTAGAGCCCGACAGAGCCCAGTAGAGCCCGACAGAGCCCAGTAGAGCCCGACAGAGCCCGACAGGGCCCGACAGAGCCCGACAGAGCCCGACAGGGCCCGACAGGGCCCGACAGGGCCCAGTAGAGCCCGACAGAGCCCGACAGGGCCCAACAGGGCCCGACAGGGCCCAGTAGAGCCCGACAGAGCCCGACAGAGCCCAGTAGAGCCCAGTAGAGCCCGACAGAGCCCGACAGAGCCCGACAGAGCCCGACAGAGCCCGACAGAGCCCGACAGGGCCCAGTAGCGCCCGACAGAGCCCGACAGGGCCCGACAGAGCCCGACAGAGCCCGACAGGGCCCAGTAGAGCCCGACAGAGCCCGACAGAGCCCGACAGAGCCCGACAGAGCCCAGTAGAGCCCGACAGAGCCCGACAGAGCCCGACAGGGCCCGACAGGGCCCGACAGGGCCCAGTAGAGCCCGACAGAGCCCGATAGAGCCCGACAGGGCCCGACAGGGCCCGACAGGGCCCGACAGGGCCCAGTAGAGCCCGACAGAGCCCGACAGAGCCCGACAGAGCCCGACAGGGCCCGACAGGGCCCGACAGGGCCCGACAGAGCCCAGTAGAGCCCGACAGAGCCCGACAGAGCCCGACAGAGCCCGACAGAGCCCGACAGGGCCCGACAGGGCCCAGTAGAGCCCGACAGAGCCCGACAGAGCCCAATAGAGCCCAGTAGAGCCCGACAGAGCCCGACAGAGCCCGACAGAGCCCGACAGAGCCCGACAGAGCCCGACAGGGCCCAGTAGAGCCCGACAGAGCCCAGTAGAGCCCGACAGAGCCCAGTAGAGCCCGACAGAGCCCGACAGAGCCCGACAGGGCCCGACAGAGCCCGACAGAGCCCGACAGGGCCCAGTAGAGCCCGACAGAGCCAGACAGGGCCCGACAGGGCCCGACAGGGCCCGACAGGGCCCGACAGAGCCAGACAGAGCCCGACAGGGCCCGACAGGGCCCGACAGAGCCCGACAGAGCCCGACAGAGCCCGACAGAGCCCGACAGAGCCCGACAGGGCCCAGTAGAGCCCGACAGAGCCCGACAGGGCCCAGTAGAGCCCGACAGAGCCCGACAGAGCCCGACAGAGCCCAGTAGAGCCCGACAGAGCCCGACAGAGCCCGACAGGGCCCGACAGGGCCCAGTAGAGCCCGACAGAGCCCGACAGAGCCCGACAGAGCCCGACAGAGCCCGACAGGGCCCAGTAGAGCCCGACAGAGCCCGACAGAGCCCGACAGGGCCCGACAGGGCCCGACAGAGCCCGACAGAGCCCGACAGGGCCCAGTAGAGCCCGACAGAGCCCGACAGGGCCCAACAGAGCCCGACAGAGCCCAACAGAGCCCGACAGGGCCCAGTAGAGCCCGACAGAGCCCGACAGAGCCCGACAGAGCCCGACAGGGCCCGACAGGGCCCGACAGGGCCCAGTAGAGCCCGACAGAGCCCGACAGGGCCCGACAGGGCCCGACAGGGCCCGACAGGGCCCAGTAGAGCCCGACAGAGCCCGACAGAGCCCAGTAGAGCCCGACAGAGCCCGACAGGGCCCGACAGGGCCCGACAGGGCCCGACAGAGTCCGACAGAGCCCGACAGAGCCCAACAGAGCCCGACAGAGCCCGACAGGGCCCGACAGGGCCCGACAGGGCCCGACAGAGCCCGACAGGGCCCGACAGAGCCCGACAGGGCCCGACAGAGCCCAGTAGAGCCCGACAGAGCCCGACAGAGCCCGACAGAGCCCGACAGAGCCCGACAGGGCCCGACAGGGCCCGACAGGGCCCAGTAGAGCCCGACAGAGCCCGACAGAGCCCGACAGAGCCCGACAGGGCCCGACAGGGCCCAGTAGAGCCCGACAGAGCCCGACAGAGCCCGAAAGGGCCCGACAGGGCCCGACAGGGCCCGACAGGGCCCGACAGGGCCCGACAGAGCCCAGTAGAGCCCGACAGGGCCCGACAGGGCCCGACAGAGCCCGACAGGGCCCAACAGAGCCCGACAGGGCCCGACAGAGCCCGACAGAGCCCGACAGAGCCCGACAGGGCCCAGTAGAGGCCGACAGAGCCCGACAGAGCCCGACAGAGCCCGACAGAGCCCAGTAGAGCCCGACAGAGCCCGACAGGGCCCGACAGGGCCCGACAGGGCACAGTAGAGCCCGACAGAGCCCGACAGAGCCCAGTAGAGCCCAGTAGAGCGCGACAGAGCCCGACAGAGCCCGACAGGGCCCGACAGAGCCCGACAGGGCCCGACAGAGCCCGACAGAGCCCAGTAGAGCCCGACAGGGCCCGACAGGGCCCAGTAGAGCCCGACAGGGCCCGACAGAGCCCGACAGAGCCCGACAGAGCCCGACAGAGCCCAGTAGAGCCCGACAGAGCCCGACAGAGCCCGACAGAGCCCAGTAGAGCCCGACAGAGCCCGACAGAGCCCGACAGAGCCCGACAGAGCCCGACAGAGCCCGACAGAGCCCGACAGGGCCCGACAGGGCCCAGTAGAGACCGACAGAGCCCGATAGAGCCCGACAGAGCCCGACAGAGCCCGACAGGGCCCAGTAGAGCCCAGTAGAGCCCGACAGAGCCCAGTAGAGCCCGACAGAGCCCGACAGAGCCCGACAGGGCCCGACAGAGCCCGACAGAGCCCGACAGGGCCCGACAGAGCCCGACAGGGCCCAGTAGAGCCCGACAGAGCCCGACAGAGCCCGACAGGGCCCGACAGGGCCCGACAGGGCCCAGTAGAGCCCGACAGGGCCCAGTAGAGCCCGACAGAGCCCGAAAGAGCCCAGTAGAGCCCAGTAGAGCCCGACAAAGTTCGACAGAGCCCGACAGAGCCCGACAGGGCCCAGTTGAGCCCGACAGAGCCCGACAGAGCCCGACAGAGCCCGACAGAGCCCGACAGGGCCCAGTAGAGCCCGACAGAGCCCGACAGAGCCCGACAGAGCCCAGTAGAGCCCGACAGAGCCCGACAGAGCCCGACAGAGCCCGACAGGGCCCGACAGAGCCCGACAGAGCCCGACAGAGCCCGACAGAGCCCGACAGGGCCCGACAGGGCCCGACAGAGCCCGACAGGGCCCAACAGGGCCCGACAGGGCCAGACAGGGCCCGACAGGGACCGACAGGGCCCGACAGGGCCCGACAGGGACCGACAGGGACCGACAGAGCCCGACAGAACCCGACAGGGCCCAGTAGAGCCCGACAGAGCCCGACAGAGCCCGACAGAGCCCGACAGGGCCCGACAGGGCCCGACAGGGCCCGACAGAGCCCGACAGGGCCCGACAGGGCCCGACAGGGCCCGACAGGGCCCGACAGGGCCCGACAGGGACCGACGGGTCCCAGTAGAGCCCGACAGAGCCCGACAGAACCCGACAGGGCCCAGTAGAGCCCGACAGAGCCCGACAGAGCCCGACAGAGCCCGACAGGGCCCGACAGGGCGCAGTAGAGCCCGACAGAGCCCGACAGAGCCCGACAGAGCCCGACAGAGCCCGACAGGGCCCGACAGAGCCTGACAGGGCCCAACAGGGCCCAACAGGGCCCAACAGGGCCCAGTAGAGCCCGACAGAGCCCGACAGGGCCCAACAGAGCCCGACAGAGCCCGACAGAGCCCGACAGAGCCCGACAGAGCCCGACAGAGCCCAGTAGAGCCCGACAGAGCCCGACAGGGCCCGACAGAGCCCGACAGGGCCCGACAGAGCCCGACAGAGCCCGACAGAGCCCGACAGAGCCCGACAGGGCCCGACAGAGCCCGACAGAGCCCGACAGAGCCCGACAGAGCCCAGTAGAGCCCGACAGAGCCCGACAGGGCCCGACAGGGCACAGTAGAGCCCGACAGAGCCCGACAGAGCCTAGTAGAGCCCGACAGAGCCCGACAGAGCCCGACAGAGCCCAGTAGAGCCCGACAGGGCCCAGTAGAACCCGACAGGGCCCGACAGAGCCCGACAGAGCCCGACAGAGCCCGAAAGGGCCCGACAGGGCCCGACAGGGCCCAGTAGAGCCCGACAGAGCCCGACAGAGCCCGACAGGGCCCAGTAGAGCCCGACAGAGCCCGACAGAGCCCGACAGAGCCCGACAGGGCCCGACAGGGCCCGACAGAGCCCGACAGAGCCCGACAGGGCCCGACAGGGCCCGACAGAGCCCGACAGGGCCCGACAGGGCCCGACAGAGCCCGACAGAGCCCGACAGAGCCCGACAGGGCCCGACAGAGCCCGACAGAGCCCGACAGGGCCCGACAGAGCCCGACAGAGCCCAGTAGAGCCCGACAGAGCCCGACAGGGCCCGACAGGGCACAGTAGAGCCCGACAGAGCCCGACAGAGCCCAGTAGAGCCCGACAGAGCCCGACAGAGCCCGACAGAGCCCAGTAGAGCCCGACAGGGCCCAGTAGAACCCGACAGGGCCCGACAGAGCCCAGTAGAGCCCAGTAGAGCCCGAAAGGGCCCGACAGGGCCCGACAGGGCCCAGTAGAGCCCGACAGAGCCCGACAGAGCCCGACAGGGCCCAGTAGAGCCCGACAGAGCCCGACAGAGCCCGACAGAGCCCAGTAGAGCCCGACAGGGCCCGACAGGGCCCGACAGGGCCCGACAGGGCCCAGTAGAGCCCAACAGAGCCCGACAGAGCCCGACAGAGCCCGACAGGGCCCGACAGGGCCCAGTAGAGCCCGACAGAGCCCGACAGAGCCCGACAGGGCCCGACAGGGCCCGACAGGGCCCGACAGAGCCCAGTAGAGCCCGACAGGGCCCGACAGGGCCCGACAGAGCCCGACAGGGCCCGACAGAGCCCGACAGAGCCCGACAGAGCCCGACAGAGCCCGACAGAGCCCGACAGGGCCCAGTAGAGGCCGACAGAGCCCGACAGAGCCCGACAGAGCCCGACAGAGCCCGACAGAGCCCAGTAGAGCCCGACAGAGCCCGACAGGGCCCGACAGGGCACAGTAGAGCCCGACAGAGCCCGACAGAGCCCAGTAGAGCCCAGTAGAGCGCGACAGAGCCCGACAGAGCCCGACAGGGCCCGACAGAGCCCGACAGGGCCCGACAGAGCCCGACAGGGCCCGACAGAGCCCGACAGAGCCCAGTAGAGCCCGACAGGGCCCGACAGGGCCCAGTAGAGCCCGACAGGGCCCGACAGAGCCCGACAGAGCCCGACAGAGCCCGACAGAGCCCAGTAGAGCCCGACAGAGCCCGACAGAGCCCGACAGAGCCCAGTAGAGCCCGACAGAGCCCGACAGAGCCCGACAGAGCCCGACAGGGCCCGACAGGGCCCGACAGGGCCCGACAGGGCCCAGTAGAGACCGACAGAGCCCGATAGAGCCCGACAGAGCCCGACAGAGCCCGACAGGGCCCAGTAGAGCCCAGTAGAGCCCGACAGAGCCCAGTAGAGCCCGACAGAGCCCGACAGAGCCCGACAGGGCCCGACAGAGCCCGACAGAGCCCGACAGGGCCCGACAGAGCCCGACAGGGCCCAGTAGAGCCCGACAGAGCCCGACAGAGCCCGACAGGGCCCGACAGGGCCCGACAGGGCCCAGTAGAGCCCGACAGGGCCCAGTAGAGCCCGACAGAGCCCAGTAGAGCCCAGTAGAGCCCGACAAAGTTCGACAGAGCCCGACAGAGCCCGACAGGGCCCAGTTGAGCCCGACGGAGCCCGACAGAGCCCGACAGAGCCCGACAGAGCCCGACAGGGCCCAGTAGAGCCCGACAGAGCCCGACAGAGCCCGACAGAGCCCAGTAGAGCCCGACAGAGCCCGACAGAGCCCGACAGAGCCCGACAGGGCCCGACAGGGCCCGACAGAGCCCGACAGAGCCCGACAGAGCCCGACAGGGCCCGACAGGGCCCGACAGAGCCCGACAGGGCCCAACAGGGCCCGACAGGGCCCGACAGGGCCCGACAGGGACCGACAGGGCCCGACAGGGACCGACAGGGACCGACAGAGCCCGACAGAACCCGACAGGGCCCAGTAGAGCCCGACAGAGCCCGACAGAGCCCGACAGAGCCCGACAGGGCCCGACAGAGCCCGACAGGGCCCGACAGAGCCCGACAGGGCCCGACAGGGCCCGACAGAGCCCGACAGGGCCCGACAGGGCCCGACAGGGACCGACGGGTCCCAGTAGAGCCCGACAGAGCCCGACAGAACCCGACAGGTCCCAGTAGAGCCCGACAGAGCCCGACAGAGCCCGACAGGGCCCGACAGGGCGCAGTAGAGCCCGACAGAGCCCGACAGAGCCCGACAGAGCCCGACAGAGCCCGACAGGGCCCGACAGAGCCTGACAGGGCCCAACAGGGCCCAACAGGGCCCAACAGGGCCCAGTAGAGCCCGACAGAGCCCGACAGAGCCCGACAGGGCCCAACAGAGCCCGACAGAGCCCGACAGAGCCCGACAGAGCCCGACAGAGCCCAGTAGAGCCCGACAGAGCCCGACAGAGCCCGACAGAGCCCGACAGGGCCCGACAGAGCCCGACAGAGCCCGACAGAGCCCGACAGAGCCCGACAGGGCCCGACAGGGCCCGACAGAGCCCGACAGAGCCCGACAGAGCCCGACAGAGCCCGACAGAGCCCAGTAGAGCCCGACAGAGCCCGACAGGGCCCGACAGGGCACAGTAGAGCCCGACAGAGCCCGACAGAGCCCAGTAGAGCCCGACAGAGCCCGACAGAGCCCGACAGAGCCCAGTAGAGCCCGACAGGGCCCAGTAGAACCCGACAGGGCCCGACAGAGCCCAGTAGAGCCCAGTAGAGCCCGAAAGGGCCCGACAGGGCCCGACAGGGCCCAGTAGAGCCCGACAGAGCCCGACAGAGCCCGACAGGGCCCAGTAGAGCCCGACAGAGCCCGACAGAGCCCGACAGAGCCCGACAGGGCCCGACAGGGCCCGACAGAGCCCGACAGGGCCCGACAGGGCCCGACAGAGCCCGACAGGGCCCGACAGAGCCCGACAGGGCCCGACAGAGCCCGACAGAGCCCGACAGAGCCCGACAGAGCCCAGTAGAGCCCGACAGAGCCCGACAGGGCCCGACAGGGCACAGTAGAGCCCGACAGAGCCCGACAGAGCCCAGTAGAGCCCGACAGAGCCCGACAGAGCCCGACAGAGCCCAGTAGAGCCCGACAGGGCCCAGTAGAACCCGACAGGGCCCGACAGAGCCCAGTAGAGCCCAGTAGAGCCCGAAAGGGCCCGACAGGGCCCGACAGGGCCCAGTAGAGCCCGACAGAGCCCGACAGAGCCCGACAGGGCCCAGTAGAGCCCGACAGAGCCCGACAGAGCCCGACAGAGCCCGACAGAGCCCGACAGGGCCCGACAGAGCCCGACAGGGCCCGACAGGGCCCGACAGGGCCCGACAGGGCCCAGTAGAGCCCGACAGAGCCCGACAGAGCCCGACAGAGCCCGACAGAGCCCGACAGAGCCCGACAGGGCCCGACAGGGCCCGACAGGACCCGACAGAGCCCAGTAGAGCCCGACAGAGCCCGACAGAGCCCGACAGAGCCCGACAGAGCCCGACAGAGCCCGACAGAGCCCGACAGGGCCCGACAGAGCCCGACAGAGCCCAGTAGAGCCCGACAGAGCCCGACAGAGCCCGACAGAGCCCGACAGAGCCCGACAGAGCCCAGTAGAGCCCGACAGAGCCCAGTAGAGCCCGACAGGGCCCGACAGGGCCCGACAGGGCCCAGTAGAGCCCGACAGAGCCCGACAGAGCCCGACAGAGCCCGACAGAGCCCGACAGGGCCCGACAGGGCCCAGTAGAGCCCGACAGAGCCCGACAGAGCCCGACAGAGCCCGACAGGGCCCGACAGGGCCCAGTAGAGCCCGACAGAGCCCGACAGAGCCCGACAGAGACCGACAGGGCCCGACAGGGCCCGACAGGGCCCGACAGAGCCCAGTTTAGCCCAGTAGAGCCCGACAGAGCCCGACAGGGCCCGACAGGGCCCAGTAGAGCCCGACAGAGCCCGACAGAGCCCGACAGGGCCCGACAGGGCCCGACAGGGCCCGACAGGGCCCGACAGAGCCCGACAGAGCCCAGTAGAGCCCGACAGAGCCCGACAGAGCCCGACAGAGCCCGACAGGGCCCGACAGGGCCCGACAGGGCCCGACAGGGCCCGACAGAGCCCGACAGAGCCCGACAGAGCCCGACAGAGCCCGACAGGGCCCGACAGGGCCCGACAGGGCCCGACAGAGCCCGACAGGGCCCAGTAGAGCCCGACAGGGCCCAGTAGAGCCCGACAGAGCCCGACAGAGCCCGACAGAGCCCGACAGAGCCCAGTAGAGGCCGACAGAGCCCGACAGAGCCCGACAGAGCCCGACAGAGCCCGACAGAGCCCGACAGGGCCCAGTAGAGCCCAGTAGAGCCCGACAGAGCCCAGTAGAGCACGACAGAACCCGACAGAGCCCGACAGGGCCCGACAGGGCCCGACAGAGCCCGACAGGGCCCGACAGGGCCCGACAGGGCCCGACAGGGCCCGACAGGGCCCGACAGGGCCCAGTAGAGCCCGACAGAGCCCGACAGGGCCCGACAGGGCCCAGTAGAGCCCGACAGAGCCCGACAGGGCCCGACAGAGCCCGACAGGGCCCGACAGAGCCCGACAGGGCCCGACAGGGCCCAGTAGCGCCCGACAGAGCCCGACAGAGCCCGACAGGGCCCGACAGGGCCCGACAGAGCCCGACAGGGCCCGACAGAGCCCAGTAGAGCCCGACAGAGCCCGACAGAGCCCGACAGAGCCCAGTAGAGCCCGACAGAGCCCGACAGAGCCCAGTAGAGCCCGACAGAGCCCGACAGAGCCCGACAGAGCCCGACAGAGCCCGACAGAGCCCGACAGGGCCCGACAGAGCCCGACAGAGCCCGACAGGGCCCGACAGGGCCCAGTAGAGCCCGACAGAGCCCGATAGAGCCCGACAGAGCCCGACAGGGCCCGACAGGGCCCGACAGAGCCCGACAGGACCCGACAGAGCCCAGTAGAGCCCGACAGAGCCCGACAGAGCCCGACAGAGCCCGACAGAGCCCGACAGAGCCCGACAGGGCCCGACAGGGCCCAGTAGAGCCCAGTTTAGCCCAGTAGAGCCCGACAGAGCCCGACAGGGCCCGACAGGGCCCAGTAGAGCCCGACAGAGCCCGACAGAGCCCGACAGGGCCCGACAGGGCCCGACAGGGCCCGACAGGGCCCGACAGGGCCCGACAGAGCCCAGTAGAGCCCGACAGAGCCCGACAGAGCCCGACAGAGCCCGACAGGGCCCGACAGGGCCCGACAGGGCCCGACAGGGCCCGACAGAGCCCGACAGGGCCCGACAGAGCCCGACAGAGCCCGACAGAGCCCGACAGGGCCCGACAGGGCCCAGTAGAGCCCGACAGAGCCCGACAGAGCCCGACAGAGCCCGACAGAGCCCAGTAGAGGCCGACAGAGCCCGACAGAGCCCGACAGAGCCCGACAGAGCCCGACAGAGCCCGACAGGGCCCAGTAGAGCCCAGTAGAGCCCGACAGAGCCCAGTAGAGCACGACAGAACCCGACAGAGCCCGACAGGGCCCGACAGGGCCCGACAGAGCCCGACAGGGCCCGACAGGGCCCGACAGAGCCCGACAGGGCCCGACAGGGCCCGACAGGGCCCGACAGAGCCCGACAGGGCCCAGTAGAGCCCGACAGAGCCCGACAGGGCCCGACAGGGCCCAGTAGAGCCCGACAGAGCCCGACAGGGCCCGACAGAGCCCGACAGGGCCCGACAGAGCCCGACAGGGCCCGACAGGGCCCAGTAGCGCCCGACAGAGCCCGACAGAGCCCGACAGGGCCCGACAGGGCCCGACAGAGCCCGACAGGGCCCGACAGAGCCCAGTAGAGCCCGACAGAGCCCGACAGAGCCCGACAGAGCCCAGTAGAGCCCGACAGAGCCCGACAGAGCCCGACAGAGCCCGACAGAGCCCGACAGAGCCCAGTAGAGCCCGACAGAGCCCGACAGAGCCCGACAGAGCCCGACAGAGCCCGACAGGGCCCGACAGAGCCCGACAGAGCCCGACAGGGCCCGACAGGGCCCAGTAGAGCCCGACAGAGCCCGATAGAGCCCGACAGAGCCCGACAGGGCCCAGTAGAGCCCGACAGAGCCCGACAGAGCCCGACAGGGCCCGACAGGGCCCGACAGAGCCCGACAGAGACCGACAGGGCCCGACAGGGCCCGACAGGGCCCGACAGGGCCCAGTAGAGCCCGACAGAGCCCGACAGAGCCCGACAGAGCCCGACAGAGCCCGACAGGGCCCAGTAGAGCCCGACAGAGCCCGACAGAGCCCGACAGGGCCCGACAGGGCCCGACAGAGCCCGACAGAGCCCGACAGGGCCCAGTAGAGCCCGACAGAGCCCGACAGGGCCCAACAGAGCCCGACAGAGCCCAACAGAGCCCGACAGGGCCCAGTAGAGCCCGACAGAGCCCGACAGAGCCCGACAGAGCCCGACAGAGCCCGACAGGGCCCGACAGGGCCCGACAGAGCCCAGTAGAGCCCGACAGAGCCCGACAGGGCCCGACAGGGCCCGACAGGGCCCGACAGGGCCCAGTAGAGCCCGACAGAGCCCGACAGAGCCCAGTAGAGCCCGACAGATCCCGACAGGGCCCGACAGGGCCCGACAGGGCCCGACAGGGCCCGACAGAGTCCGACAGAGCCCGACAGAGCCCGACAGAGCCCGACAGAGCCCGACAGAGCCCGACAGAGCCCGACAGGGCCCGACAGGGCCCGACAGGGCCCGACAGGGCCCGACAGAGCCCAGTAGAGCCCGACAGAGCCCGACAGAGCCCGACAGAGCCCGACAGAGCCCGACAGAGCCCGACAGGGCCCGACAGGGCCCGACAGGGCCCAGTAGAGCCCGACAGAGCCCGACAGAGCCCGACAGAGCCCGACAGGGCCCGACAGGGCCCAGTAGAGCCCGACAGAGCCCGACAGAGCCCGACAGGGCCCGACAGGGCCCGACAGGGCCCGACAGGGCCCGACAGGGCCCGACAGGGCCCGACAGGGCCCGACAGAGCCCAGTAGAGCCCGACAGAGCCCGACAGAGCCCGACAGGGCCCGACAGGGCCCGACAGAGCCCGACAGGGCCCGACAGAGCCCGACAGGGCCCAGTAGAGGCCGACAGAGCCCGACAGATCCCGACAGAGCCCGACAGAGCCCAGTAGAGCCCGACAGAGCCCGAGAGGGCCCGACAGGGCCCGACAGTGCACAGTAGAGCCCGACAGAGCCCGACAGAGCCCAGTAGAGCCCAGTAGAGCGCGACAGAGCCCGACAGAGCCCGACAGGGCCCGACAGAGCCCGACAGGGCCCGACAGAGCCCGACAGGGCCCAGTAGAGCCCGACAGGGCCCGACAGGGCCCAGTAGAGCCCGACAGGGCCCGACAGAGCCCGACAGAGCCCGACAGAGCCCGACAGAGCCCAGTAGAGCCCGACAGAGCCCGACAGAGCCCGACAGAGCCCAGTAGAGCCCGACAGAGCCCGACAGAGCCCGACAGAGCCCGACAGAGCCCGACAGAGCCCGACAGGGCCCGACAGGGCCCAGTAGAGACCGACAGAGCCCGATAGAGCCCGACAGAGCCCGACAGAGCCCGACAGGGCCCAGTAGAGCCCAGTAGAGCCCGACAGAGCCCAGTAGAGCCCGACAGAGCCCGACAGAGCCCGACAGGGCCCGACAGGGCCCGACAGAGCCCGACAGGGCCCGACAGAGCCCGACAGGGCCCAGTAGAGCCCGACAGAGCCCGACAGAGCCCGACAGGGCCCGACAGGGCCCAGTAGAGCCCGACAGGGCCCAGTAGAGCCCGACAGAGCCCGAAAGAGCCCAGTAGAGCCCAGTAGAGCCCGACAAAGTTCGACAGAGCCCGACAGAGCCCGACAGGGCCCAGTTGAGCCCGACAGAGCCCGACAGAGCCCGACAGAGCCCGACAGAGCCCGACAGGGCCCAGTAGAGCCCGACAGAGCCCGACAGAGCCCGACAGAGCCCAGTAGAGCCCGACAGAGCCCGACAGAACCCGACAGAGCCCGACAGAGCCCGACAGAGCCCGACAGAGCCCGACAGAGCCCGACAGAGCCCGACAGGGCCCGACAGGGCCCGACAGGGCCCGACAGAGCCCGACAGAGCCCGACAGGGCCCGACAGGGCCCGACAGGGCCCGACAGGGACCGACAGGGCCCGACAGGGCCCGACAGGGCCCGACAGGGACCGACAGAGCCCGACAGAACCCGACAGGGCCCAGTAGAGCCCGACAGAGCCCGACAGAGCCCGACAGAGCCCGACAGGGCCCGACAGAGCCCGACAGGGCCCGACAGAGCCCGACAGGGCCCGACAGGGCCCGACAGAGCCCGACAGGGCCCGACAGGGCCCGACAGGGACCGACGGGTCCCAGTAGAGCCCGACAGAGCCCGACAGAACCCGACAGGGCCCAGTAGAGCCCGACAGAGCCCGACAGAGCCCGACAGAGCCCGACAGGGCCCGACAGGGCGCAGTAGAGCCCGACAGAGCCCGACAGAGCCCGACAGAGCCCGACAGGGCCCGACAGAGCCCGACAGGGCCCGACAGAGCCTGACAGGGCCCAACAGGGCCCAACAGGGCCCAACAGGGCCCAGTAGAGCCCGACAGAGCCCGACAGAGCCCGACAGAGCCCGACAGGGCCCAACAGAGCCCGACAGAGCCCGACAGAGCCCGACAGAGCCCGACAGAGCCCGATAGAGCCCGACAGAGCCCAGTAGAGCCCGACAGAGCCCGACAGAGCCCGACAGGGCCCGACAGAGCCCGACAGAGCCCGACAGAGCCCGACAGAGCCCGACAGAGCCCGACAGGGCCCGACAGAGCCCGACAGAGCCCGACAGGGCCCGACAGGGCCCAGTAGAGCCCGACAGAGCCCGATAGAGCCCGACAGAGCCCGACAGGGCCCAGTAGAGCCCAGTAGAGCCCGACAGAGCCCAGTAGAGTCCGACAGAGCCCGACAGAGCCCGACAGGGCCCGACAGGGCCCGACAGGGCCCGAAAGGGCCCGACAGAGCCCGACAGGGCCCGACAGGGCCCGACAGGGCCCGAAAGGGCCCGACAGAGCCCGACAGGGCCCAGTAGAGCCCGACAGAGCCCGACAGGGCCCGACAGGGCCCAGTAGGGCCCAGTAGAGCCCAGTAGAGCCCGACAGAGCCCGACAGAGCCCGACAGAGCCCGACAGAGACCAGTTGAGCCCGACAGAGCCCGACAGAGCCCGACAGAGCCCGACAGGGCCCAGTAGAGCCCGACAGAGCCCGACAGAGCCCAGTAGAGCCCAGTAGAGCCCGACAGAGCCCGACGGAGCCCGACAGAGCCCGACAGAGCCCGACAGAGACCAGTTGAGCCCGACAGAGCCCGACAGAGCCCGACAGAGCCCGACAGGGCCCGACAGGGCCCAGTAGAGCCCGACAGAGCCCGACAGAGCCCGACAGAGCCCAGTAGAGCCCGACAGAGCCCGACAGGGCCCGACAGAGCCCGACAGAGCCCGACAGAGCCCGACAGGGCCCGACAGGGCCCGACAGGGCCCGACAGGGCCCGACAGGGACCGACAGGGACCGACAGGGCCCAGTAGAGCCCGACAGAGCCCGACAGAACCCGAAAGGGCCCAGTAGAGCCCGACAGAGCCCGACAGAGCCCGACAGAGCCCGACAGGGCCCGACAGGGCCCAACAGAGCCCGACAGGGCCCAGTAGAGCCCGACAGGGCCCAGTAGAGCCCGACAGAGCCCGACAGAGCCCGACAGGGCCCGACAGGGCCCGACAGGGCCCGACAGGGCCCAGTAGAGCCCGACAGAGCCCGACAGAGCCCGACAGAGCCCGACAGAGCCCGACAGAGCCCGACAGGGCCCGACTGAGCCCGACAGGGCCCGACAGGGCCCGACAGGGCCCAGTAGAGCCCGACAGAGCCCGACAGAGCCCAGTAGAGCCCGACAGAGCCCGACAGAGCCCGACAGGGCCCGACAGAGCCCGACAGGGCCCAGTAGAGCCCGACAGAGCCCGACAGAGCCCAGTAGAGCCCGACAGAGCCCGACAGGGCCCGACAGGGCCCGACAGGGCCCGACAGGGACCGACAGGGACCGACAGGGCCCAGTAGAGCCCGACAGAGCCCGACAGAACCCGAAAGGGCCCAGTAGAGCCCGACAGAGCCCGACAGAGCCCGACAGAGCCCGACAGAGCCCGACAGGGCCCAACAGAGCCCGACAGGGCCCAGTAGAGCCCGACAGGGCCCAGTAGAGCCCGACAGAGCCCGACAGAGCCCGACAGGGCCCGACAGGGCCCGACAGGGCCCGACAGGGCCCAGTAGAGCCCGACAGAGCCCGACAGAGCCCGACAGAGCCCGACAGAGCCCGACAGAGCCCGACTGAGCCCGACAGGGCCCGACAGGGCCCGACAGGGCCCAGTAGAGCCCGACAGAGCCCGACAGAGCCCAGTAGAGCCCGACAGAGCCCGACAGAGCCCGACAGGGCCCGACAGAGCCCGACAGGGCCCAGTAGAGCCCGACAGAGCCCGACAGAGCCCAGTAGAGCCCGACAGAGCCCGACAGAGCCCGACAGAGCCCAGTAGAGCCCAGTAGAGCCCGACAGAGCCCAGTAGAGCCCGACAGAGCCCGACAGGGCCCGACAGAGCCCGACAGGGCCCGACAGGGCCCGACAGGGCCCGACAGGGCCTGACAGGGCCCGACAGGGCCCAGTAGAGCCCGACAGAGCCCGACAGAGCCCGACAGAGCCCGACAGAGCCCGACAGAGCCCGACAGGGCCCGACAGGGCCCGACAGGGCCCAGTAGAGCCCGACAGAGCCCGACAGAGCCCGACAGAGCCCGACAGAGCCCGACAGGGCC
This sequence comes from Caloenas nicobarica, assembly GCF_036013445.1. Classification (NCBI taxonomy): domain Eukaryota; kingdom Metazoa; phylum Chordata; class Aves; order Columbiformes; family Columbidae; genus Caloenas; species Caloenas nicobarica. The sequence continues at coordinate 31,122 of NW_027017079.1, forward strand.
CAGTAGAACCCGACAGAGCCCGACAGAGCCCAGTAGAGCCCAGTAGAGCCCGACAGAGCCCGACAGAGCCCGACAGAGCCCGACAGAGACCAGTTGAGCCCGACAGAGCCCGACAGAGCCCGACAGAGCCCGACAGGGCCCGACAGGGCCCGACAGGGCCCAGTAGAGCCCGACAGAGCCCGACAGAGCCCAGTAGAGCCCGACAGAGCCCGACAGAGCCCTACAGAGCCCGACAGAGCCCGACAGAGCCCAGTAGAGCCCGACAGAGCCCGACAGAGCCCGACAGAGCCCGACAGGGCCCGACAGGGCCCGACAGGGCCCGACAGGGCCCGACAGAGCCCGACAGAGCCCGACAGAACCCGACAGGGCCCAGTAGAGCCCAACAGAGCCCGACAGGACCCGACAGGGCCCGACAGAGCCCGACAGGGCCCAGTAGAGCCCGACAGAGCCCGACAGAGCCCGACAGGGCCCGACAGGGCCCGACAGGGCCCGACAGAGCCCGACAGAGCCCGACAGAGCCCGACAGGGCCCAGTAGAGGCTGACAGGGCCCGACAGAGCCCGACAGAGCCCGACAGGGCCCGACAGGGCCCGACAGGGACCGACAGGGACCGACAGGGCCCGACAGGGCCCGACAGGGCCCGACAGGGCCCAGTAGAGCCCGACAGAACCCGACAGGGCCCGACAGGGCCCGACAGAGCCCGACAGGGCCCGACATGGCCCAGTAGAGCCCGACAGAGCCCGACAGAGCCCGACAGAGCCCGACAGAGCCCGACAGAGCCCGACAGAGCCCGACAGGGCCCAGTAGAGCCCGACAGAGCCCGACAGAGCCCGACAGGGCCCGACAGGGCCCAGTAGAGCCCGACAGAGCCCGACAGAGCCCGACAGAGCCCGATAGGGCCCGACAGAGCCCGACAGAGCCCGACAGGGCCCGACAGGGCCCGACAGGGCCCGACAGGGCCCAGTTTAGCCCAGTAGAGCCCGACAGAGCCCGACAGAGCCCGACAGAGCCCGACAGGGCCCGACAGGGCCCGACAGGGCCCGACAGGGCCCGACAGGGCCCAGCAGAGCCCGACAGAGCCCGACAGGGCCCGACAGGGCCCGACAGGGCCCGACAGGGCCCAGTAGAGCCCGACAGAGCCCGACAGAGCCCGACAGAGCCCGACAGAGCCCGACAGGGCCCGACAGGGCCCGACAGGGCCCGACAGGGCCCGACAGAGCCCGACAGAGCCCGACAGGGCCCGACAGGGCCCGACAGGGCCCGACAGGGCCCAACAGGGCCCAACAGAGCCCAGTAGAGCCCAGTAGAGCCCGACAGAGCCCGACAGAGCCCGACAGGGCCCAGTAGAGCCCGACAGAGCCCAGTAGAGCCCGACAGAGCCCGACAGAGCCCGAAAGAGCCCGACAGGGCCCGACAGGGCCCGACAGGGCCCATTAGAGCCCGACAGAGCCCGACAGAGCCCGACAGAGCCCGACAGAGCCCGACAGAGCCCAGTAGAGCCCGACAGAGCCCGACATATCCCGACAGAGCCCGACAGGGCCCGACAGGGCCCGACAGAGCCCGACACGGCCCGACAGAGCCCGACAGAGACTGACAGAGCCCAGTAGAGCCCGACAGGGCCCGACAGGGCCCGACAGGGCCCAGTAGAGCCCGACAGAGCCCGACAGAGCCCAGTAGAGCCCAGTAGAGCCCGACAGAGCCCGACAGAGCCCGACAGAGCCCGACAGAGCCCAGGCGAGCCAGACAGAGCCCGACATAGCCCGACAGAGCCCGACAGAGCCCGACAGGGCCCGACAGGGCCCAGTAGAGCCCGACAGAGCCCGACAGAGCCCAGTAGAGCCCAGTAGAGCCCGACAGAGCCCGACAGAGCCCGACAGGGCCCAGTAGAGCCCGACAGAGCCCGACAGAGCCCGACAGAGCCCGACAGAGCCCGACAGGGCCCGACAGGGCCCGACAGGGCCCAGTAGAGCCCGACAGAGCCCGACAGAGCCCAGTAGAGCCCAGTAGAGCCCGACAGGGCCCGACAGGGCCCGACAGGGCCCAGTAGAGCCCAACAGAGCCCGACAGAGCCCGAAAGGGCCCAGCAGAGCCCGACAGAGCCCGACAGAGCCCGACAGGGCCCGACAGGGCCCAGTAGAGCCCGACAGAGCCCGACAGAGCCCGACAGAGCCCGACAGAGCCCGACAGAGCCCGACAGGGCCCAGTAGAGCCCGACAGAGCCCGACAGGGCCCAACAGAGCCCGACAGGGCCCAGTAGAGCCCGACAGAGCCCGACAGAGCCCGACAGAGCCCGACAGAGCCCGACAGGGCCCGACAGGGCCCGACAGGGCCCAGTAGAGCCCGACAGAGGCCGACAGAGCCCGACAGAGGCCGACAGAGCCCGACAGAGCCCGACAGAGCCCGACAGGGCCCGACTGAGCCCGACTGAGCCTGACAGAGCCCAGTAGAGCCCGACAGGGCCCGACAGGGACCGACAGAGCCCGACACGGCCCGACAGAGCCCGACAGAGCCTGACAGAGCCCAGTAGAGCCCGACAGGGCCCGACAGGGCCCGACAGGGCCCAGTAGAGCCCGACAGAGCCCGACAGAGCCCAGTAGAGCCCAGTAGAGCCCGACAGAGCCCGACAGAGCCCGACAGAGCCCAGGCGAGCCAGACAGAGCCCGACATAGCCCGACAGAGCCCGACAGAGCCCGACAGGGCCCGACAGGGCCCGAAAGGGCCCAGTAGAGCCCGACAGAGCCCGACAGAGCCCAGTAGAGCCCAGTAGAGCCCGACAGAGCCCGACAGGGCCCAGTAGAGCCCGACAGAGCCCGACAGAGCCCGACAGGGCCCGACAGGGCCCGACAGGGCCCAGTAGAGCCCGACAGAGCCCGACAGAGCCCGACAGAGCCCAGTAGAGCCCGACAGGGCCCGACAGGGCCCGACAGGGCCCAGTAGAGCCCAACAGAGCCCGACAGAGCCCGACAGAACCCGACAGAGCCCGACAGAGACCAGTTGAGCCCGACAGAGCCCGACAGAGCCCGACAGGGCCCAGTAGAGCCCGACAGAGCCCGACAGAGCCCGACAGAGCCCGACAGAGCCCGACAGAGCCCAGTAGAGCCCGACAGAGCCCGACAGAGCCCAGTAGAGCCCGACAGAGCCCGAAAGAGCCCGACAGAGCCCGACAGAGCCCGACAGAGCCCGACAGAGCCCGACAGAGCCCGACAGGGCCCAGTAGAGCCCGACAGAGCCCAGTAGAGCCCGACAGAGCCCGACAGAGCCCGACAGGGCCCGACAGGGCCCGACAGGGCCCAGTAGAGCCCGACAGAGCCCGACAGAGCCCGACAGAGCCCGACAGGGCCCGACAGGGCCCGACAGGGCCCAGTAGAGCCCGACAGGGCCCGACAGAGCCCGACAGAGCCCGACAGAGCCCGACAGAGCCCGACAGAGCCCGACAGAGCCCGACAGGGCCCGACAGGGCCCGACAGAGCCCAGTTTAGCCCAATAGAGCCCGACAGAGCCCGACAGAGCCCGACAGGGCCCGACAGGGCCCGACAGAGCCCGACAGAGCCCGACAGGGCCCAGTAGAGCCCGACAGAGCCCGACAGAGCCCGACAGAGCCCGACAGGGCCCAGTAGAGGCCGACAGAGCCCGACAGAGCCCGACAGAGCCCGACAGAGCCCGACAGAGCCCGACAGAGCCCGACAGGGCCCAGTAGAGCCCAGTAGAGCCGACAGAGCCCAGTAGAGCCCGACAGAGCCCGACAGAGCCCGACAGAGCCCGACAGAGCCCGACAGAGCCCGACAGGGCCCGACAGGGCCCGACAGGGCCCAGTAGAGCCCGACAGAGCCCGACAGAGCCCGACAGAGCCCGACAGAGCCCGACAGGGCCCGACAGGGCCCGACAGGGCCCGACAGGGCCGGACAGGGCCCGACAGAGCCCGACAGAGCCCAGTAGAGCCCGACAGAGCCCGACAGGGCCCAACAGGGCCCGACAGGGCCCAGTAGAGCCCGACAGAGCCCGACAGAGCCCAGTAGAGCCCAGTAGAGCCCGACAGAGCCCGACAGAGCCCGACAGAGCCCGACAGGGCCCGACAGGGCCTGACAGGGCCCGACAGAGCCCGACAGGGCCCGACAGGGCCCAGTAGCGCCCGACAGAGCCCGACAGAGCCCGAGAGGGCCCGACAGGGCCCGACAGAGCCCAGTAGAGCCCGACAGAGCCCGACAGAGCCCGACAGAGCCCGACAGAGCCCGACAGAGCCCGACAGAGCCCGACAGGGCCCGACAGGGCCCAGTAGAGCCCGACAGAGCCCGACAGAGCCCGACAGAGCCCGACAGGGCCCGACAGGGCCCGACAGGGCCCGACAGAGCCGACAGGGCCCGACAGGGCCGGACAGGCCGGACAGGGCCCGACAGAGCCCAGTAGAGCCCGACAGAGCCCGACAGGGCCCAACAGGGCCCGACAGGGCCCAGTAGAGCCCGACAGAGCCCGACAGAGCCCAGTAGAGCCCAGTAGAGCCCGACAGAGCCCGACAGAGCCCGACAGAGCCCGACAGAGCCCGACAGAGCCCGACAGGGCCCGACAGAGCCCGACAGAGCCCGACAGGGCCCGACAGGGCCCAGTAGCGCCCGACAGAGCCCGACAGAGCCCGACAGGGCCCGACAGGGCCCGACAGGGCCCAGTAGAGCCCGACAGAGCCCGACAGAGCCCGACAGAGCCCGACAGAGCCCGACAGAGCCCGACAGGGCCCGACAGGGCCCGACAGGGCCCAGTAGCGCCCGACAGAGCCCGATAGAGCCCGACAGAGCCCGACAGGGCCCAGTAGAGCCCGACAGAGCCCGACAGGGCCCGACAGGGACCGACAGAGCCCGACAGGGCCCGACAGGGCCCGACAGAACCCGACAGAGCCCGACAGAGCCCGACAGAGCCCGACAGGGCCCAGTAGAGCCCGACAGAGCCCGACAGAGCCCGACAGAGCCCGACAGAGCCCGACAGAACCGACAGACCCGACGACAGGGCCCGACAGGGCCCGACAGAGCCCAGTAGAGCCCGACAGAGCCCGACAGAGCCCGACAGAGCCCGACAGAGCCCGACAGAGCCCGACAGGGCCCGACAGAGCCCGACAGGGCCCGACAGGGCCCAGTAGAGCCCGACAGAGCCCGACAGAGCCCAGTAGAGCCCGACAGAGCCCGACATATCCCGACAGAGCCCGACAGGGCCCGACAGGGCCCGACAGGGCCCGACAGAGCCCGACACGGCCCGACAGAGCCCGACAGAGCCTGACAGAGCCCAGTAGAGCCCGACAGGGCCCGACAGAGCCCAGTAGAGCCCAGTAGAGCCCGACAGAGCCCGACAGAGCCCGACAGAGCCCAGGCGAGCCCGACAGAGCCCGACATAGCCCGACAGAGCCCGACAGAGCCCGACAGAGCCCGACAGGGCCCGACAGGGCCCGACAGGGCCCAGTAGGGCCCGACAGAGCCCGAGAGAGCCCAGTAGATCCCAGTAGAGCCCGACAGAGCCCGACAGAGCCCGACAGAGCCCGACAGAGCCTGACAGAGACCAGTTGAGCCCGACAGAGCCCGACAGAGCCCGACAGGGCCCGACA